>NC_136271.1:33379808-33424808 GCF_964187855.1 Myxine glutinosa
TGGATTCGCAAGGCTCAGTTTCTTCAGTGGTTTCTGCATCTGGACGTGACTGGCTTGATTTGATTCTACCCACACCCAAATTGTATGTGGAAAATGACGTCGAGGACCTCGAGGAGACGGTGAAAATCTATTTCGATTATGCTGACACTGACCCCGAGAGTGAAACCGATCAACAAAGGGATCCTGCTTGATCGGCAGTGGTACCTCTATGAAAACGTGCGGCCATACTGCCCTCGGGAGACCGCTGACCTTGTCTGTCCCCTGCCAACGGAGCCAAAGCCTGCTGCTGCTGCACAGCAACCAGGGCCATCTGGTGACTCTGCTGCTGTTGGGGGCAAGCGTGCCAGGCCAACCTGCTCTCACTGTAAGCCGGCCGGCCATCGCAGAAGCAACAGGGGTGTTGTGACCTGTCCACTACCTATATGACAATCTGATTCATTTTGTTGACTCATGACTGAAAATGATTGAGACAGTCATTATGGTGTGTGCAATTGATAACACCTGTGCATGCTGCTCAGTGCTGTGCATCCAGTGTGCATGATATTTTATTCATATACTAGACAAAGAATATCGTTTACTGAACAATGCTGTACTTGTATGTACTTTGTAAATTAGGCTCAAAAGACAATGACTTGACCTTTGAATCACACTTCTGGTGGCCAACTTAATATCCCGTGGGGTTTTCAAGTGTAAGTAGTATGATGCCACATGCATTTATTGTCCTTCATGGATAAGTCAAGCTTATCAAGTCAAGTTTCATTACATCCCTGGTGTTGGCTTAGCGGTTAGGGTGCCAGCTTGGGATCCTAGGATCCTGGGTTCGAATCCCGGTCGATCGCTGAATTAACGCCAGGGGGGTTGACTCAGCCTGTCATCCTTCCGAGGTCGGCAAATTGAGTACCAGCTTGCTGGGATGAATGATCACGGTGTGTACCCCGATTTAGAATAGGTACACCATATCCCTGCGCATCGTAAGAGCGTGACCAAGGGTTGGCGTCAGGAAGGGCATCCGGCCATAAAAACATTGCCTCAAACAGGGAACCATGATTGTCATGGGGCCCGCAAGGCTAACCCCCGCTCCAGCGGGGAAAAATGGCCTTAAAACGATCATTCATTCATTCATTCATTCATGGATAAGTCAAGCCTTGTGTACATACTTCTTGAAAATGGTGCTTCACCAAACATGTGTGTGAAAATTCTATACATGTAGGCCTACTCGTCATTTTGCCTTGATATTTTGGCATGACAGCTTGGGCTAGCATACAGATGGGGGGGGCGAGGATTTACAGTATTTGTGCACAGTTGCAATGCAGATTATGCTTGAAGATTCAATGGAGATTATGCTGCACATAATAAATACAGCAGTAGTAGAAGAAACATGAGCGTGTTTGTTTCCCATAAATTCCAATTCAAATCAGTGCTGGTCACAACTTATTTGCTAGGAAAAAGTGAAAAATACAGAATATTGGCAAGGTGCCCAAAAAAATTGGCACTCGGCCAATAACTCTTTTGGTACTTTTATTTACTTTACTTGTCCAACATCATGCTTGAAAAAAACCTTTAGAACCCTAGAAATTGATTCTGATTGTAAATTACTGGTTGGTATTTTTTGCGAAATTTTCTAGATTTCCTGGCATGAAAAGTTGAAAAACTTGACATTTTGGGTAACACATGAATATTTAAATTTTTGTTTTCATGCATTTGTAATTGCCCAATTTGACCAACCCTGCTATTTTATGGAGGTACAGGGTTGGTACTTTAATGCTGCAGGTAGAACTCTAAATCCATAATTTGAGCATCTGGTACAAGAATCTGGTAGCGTGACACACACACACACACACACACACACACACACACACACACACACACACACACACACACACACACACACACACACACACACACACACACACACATATATATATATATATATATATATATATATATATATATATATAGGGAGCATAGGCTTCTGGGTAAGGATGGTTTTGTACAGGACAAGAGTGCCACAACATCATATGTGTGACTCGGTTTGTGGTTTTCTGGAGAAATTGGGGCGAGGGGACTCGTAGAAAAATTACCATTGAATGGAAATGTTAAAGAAAACCCTTCCCATGCCTCCTGCCCCCAAACCTGCTCCCTCCCACAGATCTCCCGATGTCCCTGTTCTTTGCTGTTGTACTTGTGTGCTTCCCTCTCTCTCCCCATCTTGTCTCCTGCTCCCTTTATTGTATGTTTTGTGCGTCCGTTATTTTTTTTGTGATTAACTGTTAGCTCTTACACAAGCCTCGATCTTGTATACAAAAAAAAAAAAAAAAAAAAAAAAAAAAAAACACTTCAGCAACAAATAGCCAGGACCGTACCTGGTATGAAAGGAGTTACTTCAATGTCTATAAACTTAAACAAAGACATAAACTTGATGAAATATATCTGCAAGAATTAAAATGGTATCTGTGCTAAACTATATGACAAAATAATCCTCAATAATGTGTTATGTGACCATTATGGCTTGGTAGAAGGCATGGCCATAAAATACAGGGTTTACTTTGTCCATTATAAATAGCAGTTTCCTGCCACACTGCTTGCTAACTTGTACTGTGAGTAAGCAAGTAACATTGGTATCACTTAATGCACACATTATATACGAGTGTAAGCCAGTTGTTTTGCTCGGCCACGTTTCCCAAAAGCCACTTACAAACTGGGGGAGCAGGCTGGGGAAGAGACGCCTCCATAATGAAAGCCATCATTACAAAGCATCTGCCGTAAGCCCCCAGGTTGGGTGGAATGCTTCCCACGCATGTGACCACGTGGAGGGCGCGAACCTGGCGCAGCCTGCAACTCAGCACGCTTTGAGCACAACTTTCGGTACTGTGCTTGCATGTGGAAGATGCAGAACTCGCCATCAGACTGAGGAATGCCAATATTTGAGAGCAGAAAGGAGTAATGTTACTGACATTTTAAATATTCCACATGTATTCAGCAGCAAAAAGCTGTGTTATCATATTCCATGGCACCCTTTCCCAAACGCAATGGGTTTACTCAGAAATCATTTTGAAGGAAGTCGCTCAATTTACTGTTCTAACTTCTCCAATCGCCAGAATTATCACAGGTGGACCCAAAAGCACAGCTTCCTCATATGCATTTTCCGTACAATAAATCAGGATTCCATTGCTCTCGGGTTGACCAATTTGACTGTTATTAAAGCACTGACATTTGCCTAAAGTACAACCAAAAGACACCCACCAAATTTACAAGCTGTGAGCAAGGCTGTCCATTCTTCTTGTTTGCACGACAAGTGCCAACGTCAATTGCCTCTCCCATGAGCAACACCTTTTGTGGATTATCCACCGAGACACACACCTGGGAAGTAAATATCAGAGCTCGGATCAGTCAAATCACTGAATGATAAGAGGCTATAGTATGTGGATTAACTTACACTGAACTCGTTCCTGTACCTCGTCTGAACCAGGTTTTGGCTTCATGAGGCTGGGATTCAGTAATCCAAAGACAGTCCCAACCTCTGTCTTCCAAAGTTGTTTGTGAACGTCTCCAAACAGAAAGAAAGAGACTTGCGTGCTCATGTCCCTGAGATCTGTAACGGTCCAAATGCTGAAAGTATTTCCCTGGACACACAAAACAAACAAAATGCCTTTAAGCACTTACACAATACGTTTTCCTTGCCAATTGATCGTGCAATAATGCATACTATGATAACCGTACTTAACATGCATGCCAGCCAGTGCACATGACACTTGTGTGTCTGTCAGTGTGTCAATAAATATCAGTTTATGATTGAGGTGCAACTTGATTTCAATTCAATGTTGTAATTTGAACACGAATCGGAACACAAATCTGTAGTTATCAGTACTTTGACTGAATTTGTCCCGATCGAGCAGTACTCCATCAAGCTGCAGATGAAGGACTTGTAGGTGGATAGGAGTTCAGGTGTGCCAAAGAAGGACTTTGTACGACGTAGGATTCCCAGTCGAGAAATGGTTTTGAAGGCCATAATGAAATAAATATGTCGAAATGTTTTTCCTTTTTTTATACATTATGTCGAGCAGTGCATAGCCTGGTGTTGGGCTAGCGGCTAGCGTGCCAGCTTAGGATCCAAGGATCCTGGGTTCGAATCCCGGTCGATCGCTGAATTAACGCCAGGGGGGTTGACTCAGCCTGTCATCCTTCCGAGGTCGGCTAATTGAGTACCAGTTCACTGGTAATTCCCTGTTTGTCGTAAAAAGGCGACAAAAAGGGTTGGCGGCAGGAAGGGCATCCGGCCGTAAAACATTGCTTCAAAAAGGGGACCAAAAAAAACAAAAAACAACCACGGTCCCCGAAAAAGGCCAACCCCCGCTTGCAGGGAAAAATGGCCTCTAAAGGTGGTTTATACATTATGTCGAGGCTTGTATAAGAGCTTTTGTATTTTATAAGCGTTTGCCCAAGAAAGATCATGACTGAAAGTGAGACCCAGGATTTTGAATGACTGAACTCTTCCTACGATGGGCAGGAAGAGGAGTCCGATAACTGAAGACGAGATGGGATGGATCTGTGCATAAGAGAGGGAGCAGGTTCTTATGGAAGATTTCTCAAGCTATCCCTCCATAAAGGAATGATTCTGCCATGTTTAATTACGTCATACATATATGCAGCTTCTTCGAAAGGATGACCTACAAAGCATGATGGGGAAAAAACCTTTTTCCTTTCACCATTTTTTAGCTCTTTTTCAAGAAAAGGTGAGAAACAGCAGGGCCTGTGCAGACAACTGATTTCATGGAAAGACTCAAAACATGTGCGAGTCCCTAAAATTGTAGATTCAGTTGGGAGGTAAACTGAAGCACGAAAGCGATTATCGTCACCCTGTACATAGCCTCATTCAAGTCCTGAATCTGAATGTAGAGACAAATCGCTCTCTACGAACGTCCGTGCATAGAAACTGCTAAAGTCATTACACATGATTGAGTCTCGAGTAGCTCCTTAACAAGACGATGATTCGACAAGTGATAACAGACATATTGTAATGATAGATATCTCTATGGGAAGCTTATGCGCTGGTGAGCAAAACTGAACAAATAAACTTGTAAATAAAAGGAATAGACAAAGTGCATCTCTTTGAAAAAAAATCAATCGTGCAGGAACTTTCCACCATTGTAAGTTACACAACGCTTGAGCAGTGCATACTCAAAGGCTCATGGGAACAGAATAAGAGAGGGTAAATTGCACTTACATTACTGGCAGTTTGTGATGTGGACTTCCTGAATACAATCCCAATTGTGACCCAGTCTACCTCTTCAAGGTTCTCTCTCGCTCGTTTATCAGGCAGCGTGGATAATCGTATGAACCGTCGTCCCTGCATCTTTCGCTCCATCTCCGATGAAGAGATTTGTTGCTTTCTGCGAAGAGCACAGTAAATAATTCAAAAACTTTATATAGAATGGTTGTGCTTCTCATAATTTACTACGTTTGCATAGGCTACTTAAACAACAGGTTAGATCTGCACATATTGATGTAGGAACCACATCAGAAATCCACACACTTTGACATAAGATCAAGTTAATCACCAACCACCTAAATTCCATCAATGGTAGGCAAAGACAATATGACTTGATAGCAAAGACAATAGCAAAGACAACAATATAAACACAACAAATGTTGTGTTTGTGTCCTTCCCCCTCTCTCCCCATCTTGTCTGCCGCTCCCCTTGTTTTTTGTGTTTTGTGTCGGTTTGACTTTTTGTGTGATTAATGTTAGCTCTTTCACGAGCCTCGATCTTGTATACAAAAAAAAGAAGAAAAAAAAAGAAAAAAAAGACAAACTCAAGGAGAAAGCAGGATGAAGCTCAAAAGCTAAAATTTATGAATACAATAACTTTTATATACAAACCCCATAGGTTAACTATCGACCCTTTCTCGAAAGCCTCCGATAAAGCATCACTCAGAAATCTCCAGCAAAACAGCCAAATGGACATTTTTAAACAGCACATCAATCGAGCTAATGTGGAAGGAGGTGGATAGTTAACTTTACCAGCCAGGGACTTGCAGCATTCTATTGTGAAATCACTGAAATGATGTTATGTGGATGGGGCAAGGAGGTCCATATACAGTGCCTATAGAAAGTCTACACCCCCTTTCAAAATTCTCACCTTTTGTTGCTGTATAGCCTGGAATTTAAAAACATTAAATCAGACTTTTCACCATTATTTACACATCGTAACCCACAACTTCCAAGTGAAAAAGAAAAACAAATTTCAGAAAATTAATAAAAAAATAAAAAAACTAGAACATATTGGTTGGACAAGTGTCCACACCCCTTATAATAGCAATTGTAAATTAGCTCAGGTGTAACCAATCACCTTCAAAATCACACACCATGTTAATTTGCCTCCACCTGTATTAAATTGTAGTTATTCTAATTATTTCAGAATAAAATCAGCTGTTCCTATAGGTTTCCTCTGCTGGGTAGTGCGTTTCACAGCAAAAACTCAACCATGAGCACCAAGGAGCTTTCAAAAAACATCCGGGATAAAGTTGTGGAAAGGCACAGATCAGGATGTGAGTATAAAAATATTTCAAAAGCCATGAATAACCCTTGCATCATAGTCAAGACAATCATTCAGAAGTTGAAGGCGTATGGTACCACCAAGACCCTGCCTTGATCAGGCCGTCACTTCAAACTTGATGACCAAGCAAGGAGGAGAATGAGCAGAGAGGTCACCAAGAGGTCAAAGGCAACTTTGAAAGAGCTACAGGCCTTTATGGTAAAGATTGGTTACTGTGTGCATGTGACAACAATATCCCAAGCACTATAAAAGTCTGGCCTGTATGGTAGGGTGGCAAGAAGGAAGCCATTACTCAAAAAAGCCCACCTTGAGCCCACACTTGAGCAAAAAAGCCCACACTACGGAGATTCTGAAGCCACTGTGGCAAAAAGGTTTTGTGGTCTGTCGAAACCAAGATGGAACTTTTTGCCATTGCATTTGGCGCAAACCCGACACAGCACATCACCCAAAGAACACAATCCCTACAGTGAAGCATGGTGGTGGCAGCATCATCTCATGGGGATGTATCTCACCAGCAGGGACTGGGCCACTTGGCAGGATAGAAGGGAAAATGGATCGAGTAAAAAACAAAAAAATCCGAGAGGAAAACCTGCTGGCCTCTGCAAGAAAGCTGAAATTGGGACGGAAGTTCACCTTTCAGCAAGACAATGACCCAAAGCACTCAGCCACAGCTACACTGAAGTGGCTAAGGAACAAAAAGATAAATGTCCTTGAGTGGCCCAGTCAGAACCCCGACCGAAATCCAATTGAAAATCTATGGCATGACTTGAAGATTGCTGATCATCAACGCCCCAACACAATTTGACTGAGCTTGAACAGTTTTGTACAGAAGAATGGGAAAATGTTGCCCAATCAAGGTGTGCAAAGTTGGTAGAGACCTGTCCCAACAGACTCACAGCTGAAATTGCTGTCAAAGGTGCTTCCACCAAGTATTAACTCAGGGGGGTGGACACTTATCTAACCACAATATTCTAGTTGTGTATTTTCAATTAATTTACTGAAGTTTGTAGAATTTGATTTTCACTTCGAAGTTGTGGGTTACGATGTGTAAATAATGGTGGAAAAAGTCTTATTTAATGCAATTTAATTCCAGGCTACAAGGCAACAAAAGATGAACATTTTGAAAGGGGGTGCAGACTTTCTATAGGCACTGCATATATACTATAATATATTTATATACTGTATATACTGTCGACATATATATATCACTCAATAGGTTCTCTCACCATACCTCAGCCTAATTCCTGAAAATTTCTCCACTTCCACATTCTCATGGCTGGACAACGGCCGTAGATGCTGAGCAGCAGGAGAACCTGCTGTGCAAGGCTTTTCGTTCACATGGAAACTTCCTCTTTCCCCAGTCAGCAATGTGCGTTTCTGGAATGTTTCTTTGGCTTTCACTTGTACATTTCCTGGAAGAGTGCAATGTCCAACAGAAAAAACACAAGTCTACACACAAGGCTCACATGAATTTTCAGCATTCTACGCATGAGCAGCAAGTAACTCGAAAAATCTCTCGAAAATACAATCAAAGGTAATATTCCATACAACTGTCATTTCCATTGCTGCCAACAATGTCACTGCTCTCCAGTGATCAACTTCACGCCTCCCCCACCGCCCTCCACAAGGCACAATCTTTACTATAATGGAGCAAACACAGATGTCGCCGAAACTCCAAAATTTACATATGGTGAAATATCGCCACCTTTGGTGGTAGCCGGTATTACAAATCATCTTCTTTTCTCTTATGATATGGAGTATAATATGTGCGATCAATAACATTTCTTTCAAAAATGACAAAAAATACATAAAGTGCATTCCAAGACTAAATTCAGCACATTGGCCACTCAAGATGGGCCAAAAAGGACACTCCCACCCAATGGTTAGGAGTGCCCACAAGTGTAAAAAGGAGGTATCCACTCCAGCAGTCTGTCACTTGTATTAACTGATATTTATGGTAACCTGGAATAAAATGCAGGGCAAACGTCAAAAACTAGGGATTACAGGAAGCGCTCTAAAAGTTATTCCAAAAAGATAGTCACAATAGTCCTTGAGACATGCCAATGGAAAAAAACTACCTTCATATATTTTACCTCTGCCATGAAAAGTAGATGGAGGTTATGTTTTCATCCCTGTTGGTCTGTCTGTCTGAGCAGGATATCTCAAAAACTTATGGACCGATTTGGATGAAATGTGGTAGACATGATGGGTGTGTGACATGGACAAATTTATTCCATTTTGGTGAAGGTCCGGATCGAGATCCTGATACTGGAATTATTTAAATGATTCTTCACCATTGAGAGATGGGGCCAAAAAAGATATACAAGTGGACTCTGACATTCGCGGGGGATACGCGCCTGAAAAATGCCACAACTCTGAGGGCCTTTCACTCACTCACCGCAGGCAGGTAGGTGGTCTTTCTGTCTTCTACCGACTCCTCTCCGGCCTTGCACCCCCAGCTCTCCCTGTGCTCTGTCCCCCAAATATTCCTACAGGTCGCACAAGATCTGCCAGCAACCCTCTGATGGTTAAACTGCCGAAATCTCGGCTCTCTGCTCACCTTCACTCTTTCATTCCTCTTTTCTCCCGCCTCTGGAACAAACTCCCTCACTCCCTTCAATCCCACTCCTCCCTCCAGGTCTTTAAAACAGCTGTTCACCACCATCTCTTATCTTCCCCCATCCAAAACCTTGATCTTTTCTACCCCCGCTAATTCACCCCAGATCCACCTTGTTTGAAATTCCAACTTCTTTCCTGGAAGTCCTGGCAGTGTCCATATGTTTTATACCTCTCCCACCGCCCCCTTTTCCCATGCCCCCCCCCCCCCAAAGCCCTCGCCCTCTCTCAGATCTCTCGATGTCTCCATGTCTCTCGGTCCCTGCTCTCAAATGTTGTGTTTGTGTCCTTCCCCCTCTCTCCCCATCTTGTCTACCGCTCCCGAGGTTATATGTTTTATGTGTCGGTTTGTCTTTCTGTGTGATTAATGTTCGCTCTTTCACGAGCCTCGATCTTGTATACAAAAAAAAAATCCGTGAATGTCGGGGCAACGTTTCATTGGGAAATAGAGCAATGCGACTGTGTCGCCAATATGTCTCCGCGTAGTCCCTGCCCGTGACAATGGGTAGATGCCCTCATTCACTGTCCTAAAATAAACAAGTTTGGTTTAAATCCCTTCTGCTGTTTTGAAGCACCACATTTTACCTCAGGACAGGTTTCACTGCAGTGAAGCGTTTTCGGAGAAGGGTTTTTTTTAAATATCGGCATTAAAGCTAATATGGCTGCCAAACCATGTGACATATGACATCAAAAATGTACACTCTGCATATGTATGGGTAGGGGATCACGTTTGTGAAGTTTCCTGTTGATCGGAAAAGGTTCGTTTTTCTATCCAGATGGCTTTGAATTTTGAAACTTGCCACATTGTCAAGTACTCCCAATGGGGAACAAAAGCATGATAATGATGACATCATTGGTGAAGTGGTATAAAAAAATTTAAAAAAACCTTTTAGAGGCCATTTTTCCCCACAGAGCAGGGGTTGGCCTTTTTCGGGCACCGTGGTCCCCTTTTTTGAAGCAATGTTTTATGGCCGGATGCCCTTCCTGCCGCCAACCCTGTTAGTCGCCTCTTGCGACACACACAGGGAATTACCAGTGAACTGGTACTCAATTTGCCGACCTCGGAAGGATGACAGGCTGAGTCAACCACCCTGGTGTTAATTCAGCGATCGACCGGGATTCGAACCCAGGATCCTAGGAATGGTATACCAGCCATAAATGTTTTAATCTAATGCCTTATCCTAAAAATCTGAAATTGCATGCACATGATCTCTGACCCATATGTATTGAAATATTAAATGTATGACATCATAGGTCACATGGTTTGGTAGCCATGTTGGATTGAAGAAAAATATTAAATAATTATCTCTGAAACCGCTTATCCTATCGAATATGACATTTGTAAAATTTCGCAAAAAACATTGTTGCATAAAGTTTGAAAATGATGAAGTCAAAGGTCACATGGTTTGGCATCCCTAATGGAATGAAAAACGAACCTATCCGATCAACATGAAACTTCACAAACGTGATCCCCTACCCATACATATGCACAGTGTGCATTTTTTATGCCACATTCCACGTGGTTTGGCAGCCATATTAGCTTGAAAGCCGACATTTAAAAAAAAAAAATCCCTTCTCCAATCGATGTCAAACCTGTCTTGTGGTAAAATGTGATACTTCAGAACAGCTGAAGGAATTTAAACCAAACTTGTTTATTTTTAGGACAATGAACAAGGGCATCTGCCCATTGTCACGGGTAGGGATTATGCGGAGGCATATTGGCGACACGTGGCGCTTTTCCATTGCACTGAACGGTTCGGTACGGTACGGTAATCCCCGTGTCATTTTTCCATCACACAACAGAACCGTGAAAATAGGCGGAGTTATCTGAAGTGACGAAAAAAAAAACGCGGCCGCTGTGGTGACGTAATTTCTCATGCGACACAACTGTAAACAGCTCCGCAACTCTGGAGGAACTTGAAGCTGTGTTTTACTTCTTCGTCGGGTTTTGGTTTTGGTTTTATCTGAACTTGAGTTTTTTGGCGAAATGCAAAAAGAGAGAGGACGTGTTTGAGAAGAAGCTGAAAGACGCCAGAAAGAGGACAGATAAAAAGAGAAATAAACTTTTGCAGACAATTATGAAGACTGACAACGAAGAATTGGGCCTTGTTCGTCGGTGCAAACAAAGAATGAACATAGCGTGACGGTTCTGTGACGATTGTGATTGACCAATCAATGGTCTGCAGTATTGCTAGCTCCACCCATAGGTCCGAGTTCGGTTTGCTTGGTACCTATCCATAGCAGGAACCACATTTAGCACGGGTACTTAGGTACGGTTCGCATGGCAATGGAAAAACGCAAAAACGAATTTTGGTTACAGTACGGTACCACGGTGGAAAAGTGGCAAAAGTAGCATTGCTTTAGTTCTCTTTGTGTCTCTCTGTGTGTCTCTGTGTGTCTCTCTGTGTGTACATCGTGTCCAACAGTAAATAAATCCGTGACCTATCCTAGGCACTTCCATAAGCCTCAATCTTGTTTGGACAAACAAGAGTTTTATGCAGCAGAAGGATGTAGCGGTTAATCCTGAATTTGGGCTCTATTTGAAATTTTCTTGGCGTGATAGTGGCGTACTATAAATTGCAATGGCGGGTTTAATTAGAATTACAGATCATGTATTGGGAAATCGCTGGGTTTTTTTCGACATTATCTATCTATAATTCCAGTAATCTCTGTGTGTTTGTTTGTTTGAACGTTTGTTTGTCTGTGACCGCTGTTTCTCGACAACCACGGGTCCGATATACTTTAAACTTGCCAGGTATATTGCTGGGGACCCGAGGATGTGCCTTTTCAAGGTTTCATATTAATCGGACAATTACTTACCGAGCTATGTCCAAAAAACGATTCAACCAATCAGAGAGCAGCGAGCTATCGCGTGTGCCGAACGTGGCGAACACACTCTGCCTCGGATGGCACATTTGAGAGCGTATTCATTTATTTCCCGTCGGCAAACTATGTTGGCGCTATGTTGGCGTTAAACGATGTTTTAAAACTAATTAAAACCCCGGGGGGATTGTCACTGTACTCGCAAGCCGTTCGCCGTTCGCTTTGGCGTTGCGAATGGACCAAAACATTTCATGCACCAAACCATTTCATGTAAAGCGTTCGCCGTTCGCTTTGGCGTTGCGAATAGACCAAAACATTTCATGGACCAAACCATTTCATGTAAATAGAGGGGGGGATATAATTTTAGATATAGATATAGTACGGGCATGCCCTAGTTGATTCAATGTAATCAAGGGGAAATTGGGTAACCTCGACAGAATCAAACAGCTCATTTTCCCCACAGATAACCATCTGCTCTGCAAGAGGTTTGCTCCGGCTAATAAGACATTGCACCACCTCCACTCATTTGTTCCTATTTTTTCTCGCCTGTGAAATAAACTTCCACATTCTCCTCAATGCCGTTCTTCCCTCCAGGTCTTCAAGACAGCTGTTCACCACCATCTCATCTCCCATCCAAAACAATGATCTTTTATACCCTCGTTAACCTACCTCCTTCTCCCCCACCACACCAAGCCCACCTTCTTCCAAATTTCCATGTGTCTGTGTGTATCGCTCCCCCCCCCCCCCCCCCCCTCTTTTCCTGTTATTTTTCCTTTCTGAGAGCTTCCTTCTGTATCCATCTTGTCCACCCCTTGCATCCTCCACTACCCCTCATTCCTTCCCACACCCATCATTGTCCAAGTCTCTCTCTATGTTGTCCTTCGAACCTGCTGAATTAGTGCCCCCTCCCACCCCCCACTCTCTACTGCTGCTTTTGTTCTGTTGCATCCTGATTCGTTCAGTGTTCTAGCTCTTCCACGAGCCTCAACTCTATATGAAAAAAAAGACTAAATGTATAGGTGCAGTAACCTTATTCTCTACTACAGATGTGACTAACACCTCTCCAAATGACAATAGATTACTGCGCATGACCATGAGCTATACTTTGGCTTACATATCAGGGTGTTTTGTAAAGAAGCAATTTGTTATTGGGCAACTTTACAATAAGCAGAGTGGAAAACTTACAGTGAGGTATGGAACTTGTGGACCAAGAGATGGGGATGCATCAAGCGGACACGAATACTGGAACAATTTGTCACTTAACATGAAGTAAATTATCAGTAACAGCCGCAACCGTTTTGTTCAGACCACCATTAACACCCACCGTGTAGTGACCTTGAAAGAAGACTTTAATGCAATTTTAGGCGGGGCGTGGGATAGGCCGACTTCCCTAAAAGAAAGTAATGTTATCTTTGCTACAAATATCTCGCGAGATCTCGCGAGATCTTGGAGACGGTGGTCAGGGGTTTTCGACGGTCCACACGGTCTCCACGTTTTTCAAAGTTAAGTCTGTTCACAATTGTATTTTGTCGAAACTGTATTTATCGTTCGGTGTGTGAACTTATAGTGTCCCCTTGGAAGTTTCTCGGTGTTTATCTTTCATATATTAATCGTTTGTTTGCCGCGTCGCGAGCAAGGCCTTGCAGCCTCAGGCTTCCCCCGTCGAAGGTTGTTCCTTCCTTCGCTGTTTTGCTAGCTTTTTTGATTTCCCCTTCTCCACCAAGCTTCACCAAACATCTACTATTTGTCTAACGTTGTAACCCCCACACCCCCCCCCCCCCCGACCCCAAAAACAAACAAAAAAACAAACAAAAAAAACTTTTATTTTCCTTTCTCCTCGTGTGCTTTTGCCTCTGCCCACGTGCGCTGTCTCGCCCCGCCCCCATTTTCCCCTTGCCTTCCACCTTTTGCCCTGTTCAAGTGACTCGTGGTCGTCGCTCTAGGCTTCCTCTCCCCATTGGTATTTTTGTGAATACAAGATTGTTCTTCACAGTTCTGTTTAAATATGTTTCAACTATCCCCTTCAGTGTTTTATTCAGTGGTTTATTACAACACGCTGTTTTTCTTCTTATTTAAAAGGCTCCTTTCAATTTCCTCTTCAACTCATTCCATTTCAAAAAAATATTCAATCTCTTATGATTCCAAATCACTCCATGCTCTAAATTCTCATTCATTCCATCCCTCCTCCATCGTTCTTAAACGAATCGCGAACTTGAAAATCACAACAAACCCAATTTGTTATATATGTTCATCTTTCATTAATCATCCACTTTCTAAACTCCCCCCTTGCCCCTCCCCTTCAAATCTCCCCACCAACCATCCCTCCCAAATTCTCCCTCCTCCCACCTCCTTCTCAAAGCTGCCTCCTCCCCACTTCCTCTCCCTCCTATGTCATACCTCCACCTCCCCCAACCTTCTACTTTCCTCTGCCCCCCTCAAACAAACTCTCACTGTGCCTCATTCCATCACCATCAAACCTTTCGTCCTCCTCATCCTTCCCTTTCTTGTAACTCTTCTGTAATCTCTGACACACTATCAACTGCTCTTCCTACATCCCCCTCTCACCCTTCATCTGACCCTACCCCTCCCCTCCCCTGTCCTGCACCCGATGCTCCCCCTCTCTCCTCACTAACGGTATGGACCTCAAACATCCGGGGCCTTCGCTCAAACCTGATTGATCTCTCCATTCAGGTTGCTTCTGAAAATCCAGACTTGATCTGCTTAACAGAAACTTTCCTCCTTCAAGATGTCTCTGATTCCTTAATATCTCTTCCTGGTTACTCCCTCCTCCGGTACAATAGACCTGATCCTCATCCTGGTGGTGGGGTGGCTATCTTTATCAAAAACTCTCTTCCTCACTCTCCCTGCACTGCCCTCTCTCCACCCCACCCACAGGAGTACCTCTGGCTACGGCTTCCCCTCCGCTCCCACCTTTTGTTCATATGTGTTCTGTACCGTCCTCCAAACAGTGATGACTCGATTTACATTTCTCTGTCGGACAACATGGACCAACTTCTATCAACTCATCCAAACTCTCTCTTCCTCATATGTGGTGACTTCAACTGTCATCATGCCAGCTGGCTGGGTGTGGGTTCATCTCTCACCAGCCATGGCACCTCAGCAAAGGACTTCTGCGACTCATTGGGACTGACAGAATCTGTCAATTTCCCGACCCGGATCTCAGTCAATGGAGTATCTTCTCTTCTGGACTTGGTTATGACTAACTTCCCTGCAAATGTCTGCTGCTCTTCTTCTGCTCCAATCGGTTCTTCTGATCATGTGCTTGTTAAAGTGGACATCTCACTGGCCATTCTCAGAGAGCCTCCTCAGCGCCGACGAGTCTGGCATTTCACTCAGGCCGACTGGCACGGTCTGCAAGCAGCCATCAATCAACTGGACTGGTCTCCCATCTCTTATGCCTCTGACATCAATTCTTCCTGGGAATTCTTCCAAAGCAAACTGCTCTCTCTCATGCACAGATTTATCCCATCTCGTCTTCAGTTGTCTTACCCTTCCTCCCGTCCATGGTACACTGAATCTTGTGGTGAGGCAGTTGCCCTGAAACAACTTGCCTTTGCGTCTTGGAAGGCAAATCCAACTGAAGGCAATCTCAGTTCCTTCCACCAAGCTCGAAACAAGTGTGTTTCTACCCTCAGGAGTGCCAGGAAGCACTATCTCTCCACACTCAAGATTGAACTCTCAAACCTGTCTCCTTCCTCCAAATCCTGGTGGCGTCTGGTCAAATCCGTTTCTGGTGTTTGTTCCCCCTCCATCCCCTCCCTTACCTCAAATGGCTACACAGTTGACACCGCACGTGACAAAGCCGAATGCCTCAACTCTGTGTTTGCCTCAAAATCTTGTGTCCCAAACCCATCTCTCTCTGTTCCCACCTTTCCCAGTCGAACCCAACTGCTCCTGGACTCTGTGTCCTTCTCTCCTGACAAGGTGGAGAAGTTTTTATCAAACCTCGACTCTGATTCTGCAACTGGACCAGATGGCATCAGCCCTCGGGTCCTAAAATCCTGCTCTGCCGCTCTATCTCACCCTCTCTCTGTTCTTTTCACCCTCTCTTTTGCTCGAGGTCATCTGCCAGCATCTTGGAAATCAGCAAACATTACCGCTTTACACAAAAAAGGTGCAAAAACAGATCCTTGCAACTACAGACCAATCAGCCTGCTCCCAATTATCAGCAAGTCATGGAATCCATCATTGCTTCAGATATCAAATCCTTCCTCTTCTCCAATGGCTTATATAATAATATATACCACCTTTAGAGGCCATTTTTCCCCGCAAGCGGGGGTTGGCCTTTTTCGGGAACCGTGGTTGTTGTTGGTTTTTTGGTCCCCTTTTTGAAGCAATGTTTTACGGCCGGATGCCCTTCCTGACGCCAACCCTTTTTGCCGCCTTTAACGACAAACAGGGAATTACCAGTGAACTGGTACTCAATTAGCCGACCTCGGAAGGATGACAGGCTGAGTCAACCCCCCTGGCGTTAATTCAGCAATCGACCGGGATTCGAACCCAGGATCCTAGGATCCTAAGCCGGCACCCTAGCCGCCAGCCCAACACCAGGGTGTTCTCCAATGGCTTGATCTCTGATAATCAATTTGGATTCAGACCAGGTCATTCTACTCTGGACATGTTGCTTCTGCTGTCTCAACAATGGATGGAGGTCCTCAATGCCAAACAGGAAATCAGAGCTGTCTCACTTGACATATCACGTGCCTTCGATACGGTCTGGCACCCAGCTCTGCTCACCAAACTCACCTCCTATGGTATTCAGGGAAATCTCCACTCATGGCTTGCGGATTTCCTCTCTGGTCGTAGGCAACATGTGGCCCTGAATGGATTTCTCTCATCTTCCCTTCCTGCTCTGGCTGGAGTTCCCCAAGGCAGTGTTCTGGGCCCTGTGCTATTTCTGGTCTTCATCAATGACCTCTCCGACTCTCTGGAAAATCCTCTCTATCTCTTCGCTGATGACTCCACTATCTGCCGCTCCATTCCTCATCCCTCAGATCGGCAGTCTGCAGCCTCCTCACTCTCTGCAGACCTGGACAAAATCAAAGACTGGTCAAACAAGTGGAACATGTCTTTCAATCCTGACAAATCTCACACTCTTACAATGTCTCTCCGAAAGGACCGACTGGACAACCCTCCCATCTACTTTCTCAACAATCCTCTCCAAGAAGTTCTGTCGCTCAAGCTTTTGGGTCTCACTATCTGCCATGATCTTTCTTGGGAAAACCACATTTCCAAGCTGGCCTCCAAAGCCAGTCGCCGACTGGGCATCCTCCGTCGTGCGAAGTCCTTCCTTGGCACACCTGAGCTCCTCACCACATACAAGGCTTTCATCCGCAGCTCAATGGAATACTGTTCCCCCCTCTGGGCTGGTGCTCCTGCCTCACACCTTGCTCGGCTTCACGCTGTTGAGGCCAAAGCTTTCAGAATCATTGGAATCTCCTGCGATGTAGTCAACTCCGAGGGCCTTTCACTCACTCACCGCAGGCAGGTTGGTGGTCTTTCTGTCTTCTACCGACTCCTCTCCGGCCTTGCTCCCCCAGCTCTCTCTGTGCTCTGTCCCCCCAATATTCCTTCAGGTCGCACAAGATCTGCCTGCAACCCTCTTATGGTTAAACTGCCAAAGTCTAGGCTCTCTGCTCACCTTCACTCTTTCATTCCCCTTTTCTCCCGCCTCTGGAACAAACTCCCCCACTCCCTTCAATCCCACTCCTCCCTCCAGGTCTTTAAAACAGCTGTTCACCACCATCTCTTATCTTCCCCCATCGAAAACCTTGATCTTTTCTACCCCCGGTAATTCACCCCAGAGTCCTTGCAGTGTTCATATGTTTTAATCCTCTCCCACCTCCCCCCAAGTCCTCCCGACGTCCCTGCTCTCAAATGTTGTGTTTGTGTCCTTCCCCCTCTCTCCCCATCTTGTCTGCCGCTCCCCTTGTTTTTTGTGTTTTGTGTGTCGGTTTGTCTTTTTGTGTGATTAATGTTAGCTCTTTCACGAGCCTCGATCTTGTATACAAAAAACAAAAAAAATAAATATATATTACCTGCTTTAGGAGTTGTGGTTGCAGCTGCAATGGTCTGCGCAGGCTTGCTTTGTAGCTGTTCCTGTAGCAAGGAAATCTTCTCCTGCATACGCTGCAGTTCTTCTGCAAGGTCATGGTGCTGCAGGTAAGCCATTATTCCTCCCTCACCAAATTAAATAACAAACATAGGGGCAATACCCCTGGCGCTCACCTGGAAGAATAAACAGTATACTGCACTGACTAAAGGTATTTTAAAACAATTTAAATGGCTGCTAGAAAACAGGGCAACAGGTAGAATCATACTAACATAATCATAAGACTTTAAACAAACAAACAAAAAAATACCAATTCTGGAGGGCATTTCCCCCCCCCCCCCCCTCATCCCCAACCCCATATACCTCCCCGGACCCCAATTTTTCTAATGCGGTGAACAAACATTGATACACCACGGGTGATAAAGGTTGTGGTCAAGTTTCATCGAAATTGTGTGTGTAGTTTCAGAGAAGAAAGCAAATACGTATTTTGGGGGGCAAACCTGGACCCACTTTGACCCCCGTATACATTTTTAGACTTCGATTTTATTAATGCTGTGAATAAACCTCAGTACTTTACAGATCATGAAGGTTGTGGTCAAGTTTCATCGAAATAGTGTGTGTAGTTTCAGAGGAAAAAGAAAATTCCTATTTTGGGGAGTCAAACCTGGATCCACTTTGACCCCCAGTAGACCCCCTTAAACCCAAATATTTTTAATGTCATGAACAAGCTTTAGTCACAACACAACAAATATCATTTGTGCCAAGTTTGGTCACAATCCCTTTAGCGGTTTCAGAGAAGAAGTTGCAAGTGTTTACGGACGGACGGACGGACTGACGACACAGACCTCCTGGGTGGCTCGAGCGCGGACCTCCGGGGTGGCTCGAGCGTGGACCTCCGGGGCGCCTCGAGCGCGGACCTCCGGGGCGGCTCGGGCGCGGACCTCCGGGGCGGCTCGGGCGCGGACCTCCGGGGCGGCTCGGGCGCGGACCTCCGGGGCGGCTCGGGCGCGGACCTCCGGGGCGGCTCGGGCGCGGACCTCCGGGGCGGCTCGGGCGCGGACCTCCGGGGCGGCTCGGGCGCGGACCTCCGGGGCGCCTCGGGCGCGGACCTCTGGGGCGCGGACCTCCGGGGCGCGGACCTCCGGGCCGACTCGGGCGCGGACCTCCGGGGCGGCTTGAGCGCGGACCTCCGGGGCGGCTCGAGCGCGACCTCCGGCGCGGCTCGAGCGTGGACCTCCGGAGCGACTAGAGAGGGGAGCTCTGGGGCGTTCGAGTGCAAAGCTCCGGAGCGGCTCAGGCATGTTATCAAAACGCAAACCCAGCATAGAAATATCAAATACAAACCAGATAAAACAGTTCAAAGGCAAGTGTGCTACCACTGTACAATTCTGCCAACCATGGAGGAATAATATGCCATAAAACACTTTGATAAGAGTCCAGATTTTGAAAATGTGCGCTTTCCTCCAGATCCGCCATAACCAGATTAGATACTAAGGCTGAAACAAAACTCACTGGCCAGTAATTCGAGTTTTGTTTCCCTTCAAATTGCTGATGAGTTGTAGGGTATAGCTTCAAGGCATGATGTGGGCAATGGCTACTACAGAGCACCTGTTTTGTTCCTTCGCTCTGATTTGTCCAATTAGCAATACGGATTATTGGGAAATTACCCTGGAGAGCCCAGATCAAACTGAAACATTTGCCTAGAGTGCTGACTACCATAAATAAATGTATGTACAACAAAAGCATAGCTCTACCAAAATAAATTATTGGAATACCAAATTAAAGGGCAAAGTCCTTCACATAAAGGTCCAGTCCACCAAAGCAATGGTGAAAAGAGAAACATCTCAGCTGACCATAAGCTCATTATCTACCAAGTTCAAGTCGGAAAACAAACAAACACAATCACTGCATTTTCTCATAAATTACTCAGTTCTGTGCTAATGACTTAGATGATGCGTAGCACGGCAATCCAACAAAGGACACATACAGCCTCATCGAGACGCCTTCTTTGTGAATCGACATAAATCCACGTGATAACACTCTCCCCACCTCCCTCCAGCCAAATACACCCACGTTGAATCCAAGTTTGTAAAAGAAAAGGAGAACAGCAAGAATAACTGATTTGACAACACAGAAGCGCACAGGGACCAAAAGTCAGATAACGTTCACACATGCAAGGAAAACCTGCGTAGTCACTTGCTTTACAAATTGTCCACCATTGACAATGCACCATCCTGTATGAAACATAATAACACACCTTGCAATTGTTCTTTGCTTTTCTCCTTATGAACATCGACTCCCATTACAGAAGATTCACCATGTGATAGTTTTGGCCTGTGTAGCATTCCAGAGTTTCCTATTTCATCCGATCCTTCTTTACGTTCACCGTTTAGCTTGGGCACCAGCTTTTCTAAGCCTTCCCTATCTTCATTTCGTTTATATAACATTGTCCCATCCCTCGTCAAGTCTTCACTGATCATCCGCCTATCTCCTAGCCCATTTGATGCAGTTGAATTCAATGTAGAATCTTCAACTTCATCCAGAAAAGAAGCTAAGAGATCCACATCCCCATCAGCATCTGAGGGACAACACAAAAACGCAAAAAATGTTATGACATTTAAGCAATATACAGGATTTTAAGAACGCTAAACAAGTTCCATGAAATTCACAGAATGAACAGGCATGGTCTGTACAGTCACTCAGTGACAATGGAATTTGTTGTATACCAGCAAATACCCCCCCCCCCCCTCCCCCGTCGCTTCGCTGACAGGTATACCAAGAAAGGGGGGGGGGAAGGGGGAGAAAGATGGGGAAGAGAGAGGGGGATGGGAGAGAGAGGGATGGGATAGGGAGAGAGAGTGGGGGAGAGAGAGAGAGTGGGAGGAGAGAGAGGCCGAAAGTGAGCGAGAGAGTGGGAGGAGAGAGGGGGTAGGGAAAGCGTGACAGAGGGGAGAGGGAGAGGACGGGAGAGAGAGAGAGAGAGAGGAGGGGGTAGAGGCACTGGGGGTAGAGCATCATCATTTAATGGGGGTAGAGGCACTGTTGTCTCAAAGCAGACTAGTTAACCCCTCCCAGCCCTTTTTGTTCTGTGAAAAGACAACTTTTTACATTTGTCTTGTTTCAATCCAAGGGGCTGGTTGTTCTGCTTTTGTTTTATTTGCGTAGCCCCCACCTCCAGTGACCTTCTGGCTTTGTGGCGGGCAATATCCCATATAAAAAAGTGGGGAGGACAAAGGAGAGGGGATGGGAACAAGGAGGTGTGGGGGGGAAGGGGTGAGGAAAGAGGGTAGAGTGAGGAAGTGGGGGGCAGGGGTAGAGAGAGAAAAAGGGGGAGTGAGAAATAGGGGGGAAAAGAGAGACGGGTGGGACAGAGGAGAGGAGAGAGGGGGAGGGTTGAAAGAGAGAGAGAGAGAGAGAGAGAGAGAGAGAGAGAGGGGGGGGGTGAGGGGGAGAGGAGTGGAGAGAGAGAGAGGGGGGAAGAGACAGAGGAAGAAGGGAGGGGAGAGAGCCATATATATATATAATCCTCCCACCCCTGACCTCACAAACACCAAGTCCTCAACATCCACCTTCTAACCCCGGGTTCCTGATGCATATATGGATGTTTTCATGCATAATCTCACAAGAGATTATGAATCACAAGAATCCCAGTACAAGAATCTCACAAGAATCCCAGCAACCCTCTGATGGTTAAACTGCCGAAATCTCGGCTCTCTGCTCACCTTCACTCTTTCATTCCTCTTTTCTCCCACCTCTGGAACAAACTCCCTCACTCCCTTCAATCCCACTCCTCCCTCCAGGTCTTTAAAACAGCTGTTCACCACCATCTCTTATCTTCCCCCATCCAAAACCTTGATCTTTTCGACCCCCGATAATTCACCCCAGATCCACCTTGTTTGAAATTCCAACTTCTTTCCTGGAAGTCCTGGCAGTGTCCATATGTTTTATACCTCTCCCACCCCCCCCCCCTTCCCATGCCCCCCCCCAAAGCCCTCTCCCTCTCACAGATCTCTCAATGTCTCCATGTCTCTCGGTCCCTGCTCTCAAATGTTGTGTTTGTGTCCTTCCCCCTCTCTCCCCATCTTGTCTACCGCTCCCGATGTTGTATGTTTTATGTGTCGGTTTGTCTTTCTGTGTGATTAATGTTAGCTGTTTCACGAGCGTCGATCTTGTATACACAAAAAAAAAAAAAAAAAAAAAGAGTCCCAGAACTCCTCGGACAAGGACCTTTATAATGGCATGGGTTTTATGGTCACTGGCTGAAAATTTAAGAGAAAATAGTCGGAAATAATAGCAAGGACCAGTGGAACCTTGGCGGTAAAAGCCCTTGCTCAATAGAATGCAACATAGCTATTTGGGCAGTGTATAGACAACTGACTGCTGCCTTGTCCGATTCTGAAATTAAAAACAAAAAACCCGGGTTTGAAGCTAAAACATGCCCACTGCCTATGTACATAATAATACATCGTGGTTATATAGCCCAGGTAGATTCCAATTGCACTGGACCATAAGCTGACACCAGAGGCTTGAAACCTAAGGACTGAATGCTGTGGCCTATACTTACTGTTAGCCCAGCGGCTAAGTCGAAAAATATTTCACTTTGTGGAGAAATTATGAAACTTTGCAGACAGGTGGAGGACCCCAGTAGGAACATTTTTCGATTAGGACCCAACTCTGAAACGCCCCCTGGTGGCCGATAGAAATACGATTGCAGTGGCTAACCCAACTCCCCCCCCCCCCCCCCCCCCACCCCCATGACAATTTGGGTGAACAGGTGATCAGTTAGCACCCCAAATGATTTTACTTAGCACCCCATATTATTTCAGTGCTGCCATCTGTTTGCATTAGTTTAGGTTAAGACAGAAGATTTCCTTTTTATGCAATAAAGTTATTTGCAGACATCAAAGTTCGTTATCATTATTGTATTAACGCATGTTTTCTTTTACAGGTGGAAAACCATAAACCATGTCCAGGTCATTCAAGATCGTTCCTTTTCAAGTCAATCAGATGAAAATTGAGGATTTTAGAAATTTGGCCTATGTTGACCTTTTGGCCAATGTTGACCTCAAAAATAATTGGTGGTTGTATTCAGTGACCTGATATGTAAATGCTCTTCAAATTTCAAGTCAATCAGATGAAAATTGAGGATTTTAGAAATTTGACAAAGTTGTTGACCTTTGGCCTATGTTGACCTTTTGGCCTATGTTGACCTCAAAAATAATTGGTGGTTGTATTCAGTGACCTGATATGTAAATGCTCTTCAAATTTCAAGTCAATCAGATGAAAATTGAGGATTTAAGAAATTTGACAAAGTTGTTGACCTTTGGCCTATGCTGAGTTGGGTCCTAATCGAAAAATGTTCCTACTGGGGTCCCCAACCAGTGTGCAAAGTTTCATAATTTCTCCACAAAGTGAAATATACTGCCATATTTTTCGACTTAGCCGCTGGGCTATGCGGCCTTCACAAGGCCCTGTACCCCTATCGACTCCAACCTTTCGATATTTGATGACCCTTTTAAAAGTCACTACGGTTGTTTTACAATGAAGGGAAAACTTAGAGGAGACAAATCATAGCAAACAGACAAAACAGTGTGAAGAAACAAAATGGTGATTGTGAATATGACAGGTGTGATGAGTATGACAGGCTATGCATATCACCAACATGGTGGCCGTAAGATTTTTCAGGTTGCAATTGTGGGAGGAGTCAGGTCAGCTGTCAATCCATTGGGAGGAAAGGAGTGTTACATGCAGATGGATGAGCAAGTGTAATTTATATACACAAAGAATTAAGTTAAGCACCCCTACACAACGAATTAAGGTAAGCACCCCCTAATATATATTCTTTGTGTATATGTATACATTGGCATATATTCTAAGGTATGTGAGATCAAATAATGATTGGTATGACATTAGCAATTATCCATTGATGAAATTGAGTGATCAAAGTGAAAAAAAGTGATTGGTTGAGTCAGTGATCCGATCACGTGGGTCCTACACACGTTATTGACGCAAAGATCGCTAGAGGTCTTCTCAGAACAATGACTGTATGTTAGAAAACATAAACGTCATCCACACTGTCCGTGATGGACCTATAGCTCCATACTTAAATTGAGGTGAAAATGTGCCTAAAATTCCCAAAAAATTTCACCTTAAATTATTCAGAATAAAATATTGAAAACGGCATGATTGTTATGTTTTTATGTGACCATAATATCACTTCTCCAGAAAATATAGCAATATCATGGGTATATTACACTGTTTTGACGACAACAAACTTGTAATGTGCGAGGTTGTAAAAAAATGGGGGGGGGTGCTTAACTTAATTCTTTGTGTATATATATACATACTTTTCTTTTTTTTTCAACATGGTATGAACACAAAAAGGTCCTAGGTTTGGCAAAGTCCTTGTCCCGTCATAAGTTAGGACCTGCGTTAAATACTGGACATGGTGCCCACCATAGTCTAACACCGTGGTTCCCAACCTGGGGACCATGGTCCCCTGGGGGGCCATGGTGTATTTCTCAGGGGGCCATGGGGTAAATTGAACCATACTAAAAATAAAAATAGTTTTTTGGGGTTTTTTTTATTGTTTGGACTGATATTGTTTTGTTTTTTCCCCGATTGCAGATTTGACGTTATGGCTTCTGGGAATAAAAAAAAGAAAGTATCTTGATGAATACATAAAGCTTGGATTCACATCCATTACCGAGTCTGGCCAAGAGAAACCACAATGTGTGCTGTGTCACAAGGTTTTGAGTACTGAATCCATGAGGACATCCAAGTTGAAGTTGCACCTCGAGACGAATCATGCACAACATGCAAAGCAGGATCCCGCATTTTTCAAGCGGCACAAAAGAAATTTAAAGCGACAGAAGTTGGATGAGAGAGGGGATCCAGGGAGGCAGATGAAGTTTCTCTTGAAATTGCATAGAAGAAAAAACCCCACACGATTAGGGAGACACTCAACAAGCCTTGTACCCTCCTCATTGTCGAACGGGTTCTCGGCAAGGCAGAGGCTCGCAAAGTTGAACAGGTGTCTTTATCGAATAACACAGTGCAGCGTCGTATCCGTGACATGTCGGAAGATGTGAAACAACAGATCATCAATGAGATTAAGGCAGCACCTTTTGGCTTGTTTTCTTTTCAACTTGATGAATCGACTGATGTTAGTTCATGCTCCCAGCTACTGGCATTCGTTCGCTATGTCAAAGGAGATGGTATCAAGGAAGAATTATTGTTCTGCAGTGCCCTGGAAACAATGACAAAAGCCAACGACGTCATGGAAAAAATGAAGTTGTTCTTCGATGCGGGAGGAATTCAGTGGGAGAATGTATGCAGTGTCTGTACTGACGGTACTCCTGCCATGCTTGGTTCCAAATCCGGATTCCAAGCAAAAGTGAAGATGCTGGCACCACAAGCGAAAGGAACCCACTGTATGATTCATCGCTACGCTCTGGCTTGTACGACTCTCCCTCTCTCATTGAAGAAAGTTCTTGAAGTCATAATCAAGATTGTTAACTACATCAAGGCAGGGGCTCTCAACACCCGAATGTTCAAGGAGCTGTGCAAAGGCATGAACGCGGAACATGAAACGTTGCTGTGCTATACTGCTGTACGCTGGCTTTCGAAAGGGAATGTTCTGAACCACGTCTTTGAACTTCGTGCGGAAGTCAAACATTTCTTGAATCTTCAGGGCAAACATGACCTCCTGCAGCATTACGACGAAGAATTGTGGAACAAACGACTTGCTTATCATGCTGACATTTTCGAGCAGCAGAACCAGCTGAACCTCAAGCTCCAAGGAAGAGCGACTAATATTATTCTTTTCCACGATCATCTCAGAGGATTTGTTGCCAACCTCCAAAACTGGCGCAGGAAAGTGAATGCAGGAAACATTGCTATGTTCGAAAGAATGTCTGAATTGCAAGACAGCATGGGAAAAGAGCTTGATCCCGCACTGAAAAATGATATTCTTGAGCATCTGCAGTCACTGGAGCTAGAATTTCATAAGTATTTTCCTGATTTAGACGACAATGAGGCAAAAATTGTGAGGAATCATTTTTCCGTCAACCTTTGCGTGGAGAGCATGCCGGAGGCAATGCAAGATGAATTCCTGGATCTCCGAAACGATTCATTTGCCAAAGACACATTTGAAGAGAAGAGCTTGACGGAGTTTTGGGTGGGAATGGGTCGTTACCCTAATATCAGTCAGATAGATATCTGGGTGCTACTGCCATTCTCGTCTACCTATCTCTGCGAAGCGGGGTTTTCCACGCTGTTGAATATCAAATCGAAACAGCGTAATCGGCTCCACGTAGAAGATGACCTCCGCTGTGCCCTGACTGTGACTCAACCACGGATACCCCAATTTGTGGCTAAAATGCAATTTCAGCCATCCCACTGAGTTTTTAATTCACTTTTACGGCGCATGCACCACGTCCCTAGTTTTGATTACCTGAGTTGTTGTCGAATTGAGTTTCTTTTTGTGAGATTATAACACACTGCGTTAAATACAGACACAACAGAGGTTTTTAGTTTTCACATATTCTTGACTTGGAACCTTTTCATACTGTTTTCTTGTGTGACAGTTCTATTTTATGCTGTCCATAGTGTTACTACTGATAATATTAAAATCTCATATCAAACATGCATCATTCGAGCGACGTTGCTTTGTTTGCTTCTTCCAAAAACGATGTAGTTGGGAGCCAGTAAGGAACAGAAAAAAAACTATGGAAACAAGCATTCTGAGTATTGCGCTGCAATACATGTCCCCTACCGGCAGTCTGTCGTCCGGAAAACTGTTGGGGAAATTACCAAAGGGTTATTTACCCACAGGTTCTGAATCGTTCCCAATCGCTAATTACCTCAGGACGGGCTCACCTGTGATTCGCACTCGGGACTTCGATTTATACACCTTGCAGACAGGTCAGCAGAAGCACGAGAAAATAAGTTGTTGATAAAGAACCTTTCGAGTCGCTAAATATCAGTAATTTATTATATTTTCCGGTTCACGATCAATGATCGATGTGTATATATAAATGTTGCTCGGCTTGGCTCCGCCCCTCCCCTCCCCAAAAGCGCGTGTTGTCGCGCTTTTGACGTTCGCGAGACGAGGCTGGGGGCACGCGGTGCGGCTTGAGGAGAACTCTCGAATAAACAAGAGATATCCATTTAAAAAAATATTTTCGTTTAATTAACGATATCTGCCAAACCATGTGCCCTATCGCAAATTCCAAAAGGACATTTTAGTGCTGAACAGATCGGTGAAGTTTCCCCACGATTGGATCAAAAATAACGGAGGAGCTCGGTTTTAAAGGTTCATGCTTAAAAACGTCATAACTGAATTCATGTGATGCATGACGTCATGCTCGGTGACTTTTTTGCTCGTCATGGGTATGCGATTCTGCCTGCAAAGTTTGGCCTCGATCTGTTCCGCCGTTGCAGAGAAAAAGGGGTTTTCGTGTTTCACGAAAAACAATATGGCGGCCGAACCACGTGACCTGTGACGTCATAACTACCATTAAAATATTCTACAGACCGAGTCCCCCTTACGGTGAAAATTTGATCTCAATCGGTCCAATTATTGCAGAGAAAATGGTTTTTAAAGGAAATTAAAACTTAAAATTAAGTTGTTAAGGATCATCAGAATTATCAGAATTCCCAAAGTTCAAAGTGCCATAACTTTGTCAAAGATGATCGAAACGTCGTGAAGTTCGAACTTGATCTGTAACTTATCATGAGGAAACCATGTGCCAAGTTTGAAATCATTAGCATTAAGCGTTTAGAAAAAAAAGTCTGGAAAACTGCTCTTTGCGTGACGGACTGACGGACTGACGGACTGACAGACGGAGGGACGGCGTGCAAACCTATAGTCCCCTCCGGTGTACACCGGTAGGAGACTAATAAATGTTCATGTTGGCTACTTGGAATGCCTCATTTTCTGTGTAATAATTTACCAATTCTCATACAAACAAAATAGCCCATTAAAGGAAAAAACACCTCTCAGAATGCACCGCAGAGCAACTAGAAATCAAAAAAATTTCTGGGGGTCATGCCCCCAGACCCTACTAGCCTGCTTACACGCGCTCCGCCGCTCGACCCTCGCGAAAGGGAGGGGGTGCTGGGGATGGGCTGTGGGAGCCAAGGGGCCATAACACAAAAAAGGTTGGGAACCCCTGGTCTAACAAAAAAAAATGAATGAATGAATGAATGATCGTTTTAAGGCCATTTTCCCCGCTAGAGCGGGGGTTCGCCTTGCGGGCCCCATGACAATCATGGTTCCCTGTTTGAGGCAATGTTTTATGGCCGGATGCCCTTACTGACACCAACCCTTGGTCACGCTCTTACGATGCGCAGGGATTCTAAATCAGGGTACACACCGTGATCATTCATCCCAGCAAGCTGGTACTCAATTTGCCGACCTCGGAAGGATGACAGGCTGAATCAACCCCCCTGGCATTAATTCAGCGATCGACCAGGATTTGAACCCAGGATCCTAGGATCCCAAGCCAGCACCCTAACCGCTAAGCCAACCCTGGTCTAACACTTCAGTGGAAACAATATTGTAGAATAGGGAAAGTTGAGGTGTAAAATAAATGTCAGTAAACACAACTTTGATAAACAAGGAAGAGATGGGAAAGTGTCATTTCTTCAATAATCACATATTGGATTTGGGTCTTTGGGAGATTTGTGTCAACAAAAGACTTACATATAGTTGGACCTGTGTCAGCCATGGCTTGTTTGGTTTCTGCAAAGAAAGAAAAAATAGATTATGGTTAATTACTGCTGACCATGCCCAATAATCAACATACAGTCGTGGCCAAAAATATTGGCACCCTTGCACCTTTTTCAAATAACTCAAAATTTTCTCGACAAAAATAAGTTGAAATTGAAAAATTATTTGGTCTCCACAAATCGTTATTTCACTGTTAATATTACAGAACCTTTGTTTTCGATTCAGAACTTAATATATCCTTTTAAATCAGAAAATAAAAAGAAATGGCATCGACAAAATTATTGACAACGTAGACTTAATATTTGGTACCACAGCCTTTGGACAAAATAACTGCAGTCAAGCGCCTCCTATAGCCATGAACAAGCTTCCTACATCTCTCTACTGGCAGTTTGACCCACTCTTGTGCAAACTGCTCCAGTTCTCCCAGATTTGAAGGGTGCCTTTTCCCAACTGCTGCTTTCAGATCTCCCCACAGGTGTTCAATGGGATTTAGATCTAGACTCATTGCTGGGCACTTCAGAACAGTCCAGCGTTTTGTCTTGAACCATTCCTGGGTGCTTTATGAAGTGTGTTTGGGGTCATTGTTCTGTGCAAGGCCCATGACCTTTGACGGAGACCCAGCTTTCTGACACTGGGTTGAACATTGCACTCCAAAATGCCTTGGTTATCTCCTGATTTCATGATGCCATGCACACATTCAAGGCACCCAGTGTCAGAGGCAGCACAGCAACCCCAAAACATCACTGAACCTCCTCCATGTTTGACTGTAAGGACGGTGTTCTTTTCTTTGAAGGCTTCATTTTGTTTCTGTAAACATAGAGATGATGTGCGTTACCAAAAGGTTCTAATTTCGTCTCATCTTTCCACCGGACATTCTCCCAGAAGGATTTTGGCTTGTTCAGGTGTGTTTTGGAAAACTCCATTCCAAATGGCTTTCTTATGTCTCTCTCTGCCAGCAGTGGGGTCCTGCTGGGTTTCCTACCATTTCCTACCATTTTCCCCTTTCATCGAGTTGGTTACGGATGGTGCGAGTTGAAACCGTCGTATCTTATGTCTGTAGGTCAGCTTGAATCTGTTTGGCAGTTGATCAAGGTGCTTTCTCTACCATCCGAACAATCTTTCGCTGCAATCTTCGATCAAGTCTTCTCTTGCGGCCACATCCAGGGAGGTTGGCTAGTGCCATGGGCCTTAAACCTCCTGATAACATTGCGTATGGTAGACACAGGAACATCAAGGTCTCTGGAGATGGACTTGTAGCCTTGAGATTGTCCATGTTTGGCTACAATCGTGTGTCTGATCTCCTCAGCCTCAGGCAATTCTCTGGTATTCTTTCTTTTCTCCATACTCATTGCGGTACATACAGTGACACAAAACAGCAGAATGACTCCTTTTGTCCATTCAAACTGGTTGAATGAGTGAACCACAGGTGAGTTCAATTCAAAAGTAAAGGAGAATCACCTGCTTGAAATCAAATTATTTCCAACAACTTCTAAAAGGTGCCAATATATAATATTGTCCCGGCCAGTTTAGGATTTCTGTGTGGAATAAGCTAAGATTTAGGAATTTTTTCAGCTTTTTTTGTTTTGTTCCATTGCAAACCAAAGAAATACACCTGTTGATACTAAAATATTTTTTATTTCAACAATTTTCTGGAAGAAATTGTGCATTATTTGAAAAAAGTGCAAGGGTGCAAATATTTTTGGCCACGACTGTAAGTGGTCACAAGTCAGCACAAAACAATCATCCCTATTTATAGGTACGTGACAGTCAACGTAAATTACACGCACCCACTTTGGCCCTTATCAATGATCCGGCTTCGGAGATACTGCCAACGCCATTGTTCGCTTTGAGCCCCCCCCTAAGCTTGCGATAATGGCGCAATCAGGGAGGGGGGGGGGGGGGGAACAACTATCGATTATGTAGAGGACATTTACCCCTTCAACTTCGTTATAAAGAAATTTCTGCGTGATATCAGAAAGTCCACCTTAATTTACCCGAAGGTAAGTTGTTGTTTTAAAACTTATATAAGTTGAAATTTATATATTTTTCCACATGTCTGCCTAATCTGGTGGTAATTGATCGATTCGCATGTATTCTTTTATGTTCTGCAAAATGGAAAGTTGCAGCCGGTAATGAAAAGAACAAATCACATCAGGTAATCGCACAGCTGATGAATTTGGAATTGCACCCTGTATTACATGGTACAATCTGCCTCCTAAAAACTCCATAATAATTGCTTCTTTTTTTTTTCCTTAAGTATGGCATTAGAATGGAAGTTTTTAAAGTTTTAATTGTTATTCATTGGTATTTTATTAAAATGAAGCATTTATAACGTGGATGAATGAGGATTATATTTGCTTGTTTTATCTACTCGATCATTGCAAGCTCTTACATGATGATCAACAACAACAACAACAACAACAACAACAACATGTATTTTAAGGCCATTTTCCCTGCTAGAGCGGGGGTTAGCCTTGCGGTCCCCATGACAATCTTCTCCATTTTGCCCTATTTTCTGCATCTCCCCTTGTTAACCCCCTTGCCCGCATTTCTTCTTCCACCACCTTTAGCCAAGTCTTTGTCGGTCTTCCCCGTCCTCTACTTCCTTCTACATTCATTTCCATCACTCTTCTCAACCAGTCACTTTCATCCTTCCTCAACACATGACCAAACCATCTCAACCTGTTCCTCTTCACAGCATCAATCACAGGCTCTATTCCCATCATCTTTCGCAATTCATCATTTGTCTTCCTCTCTCTCAACGATACTCCGCACATCCACCGAACCGAATTTCCACCCTTTCCAGCCTTCGTTGCTGCTCTGCGTTCATTACCCATGTCTCGCTCCCATAAATCATAACACTTCTCACACATGCAGCATACACCTTTCCCTTCAGCTTCAACGACACTCCCCTCGTCATCAGCACGCCACTCAGTTCCCGAAACTTCTTCCATGCACATCTCACTCGAGCAACCGTTGCCGAGTCTGATCCACCTTCTCCATTCAGCATGTCTCCGAGGTAGCAAAATGTTTTCACACCTTCCAGCTTCACGCCGTCTCCAAGATCCAACTCAACATTTCCTCCATCTGCAGCTCCCTCTGTGCACACCTTACATTTGAATGTGGCTGCCACACTGGTAAATGAAAATTTATTTTACATGATCAAACTTAGTAATTAAATATGACAACTAGAACGGCACTCTGTAGAGCACAAACCTTCGCCAGGCTAAACAGTTTATGTTTTGTAACCCACTGATAGGCCGGATCTGGATTCGGACCTGAACCAAAACCTAATTGGCTTGTTCTTGTCGCCTAACTAACTCATCCTCCAAGTTTAGTCATAACTCATCCATAACTTTTTAAAATATCATGTTATATATCACTTTTCGCCTGATCTCTCAATGGTGAAGAATCACTTAAAAATTATACTAGCCGGATCCGGATCTTCACCGAAATTGAACCAGTTCTTCCTTGTCACACACCCAACCTCTCCACCAAGATTCATCCAAATCCATTTTTAACTTTTTGAGATATCCTGCTATATATCATTTTTGACCCTATCACTCAAAGGGGAAGAATCACTTGAAAAATTAAACAATTCTCGCATCCGAATCCAAATTCAGATCTTCACTAAAATCGAATCGATTAGTCCTTGTCACACACCCAATCTATCCACTAAGTTTCATCCAAATCCGTCCACAATTTTTTGAGATATCCTGCTGTATATAGTTTTTGGCCCTATCTCCCAATGGTGAGGAATCACTTTTAAAATTCTACTTGCCGGCTCCCTTTCCGCAAAAATTCGTCCAAATCCGTCCACAACTTTTTGAGATATCTTGTTCACAGACAGACAAACAGACAGGTGTGAAAACATAACCTCCATCCACCTTCGTTGGCACAGTTAGTAATTGGGTCACATATTAACTGGTCACATATTAACAGGTCACATATTAACAGGTCACATATTAACAGGTCACATATTAACAAATCACATATTAACATGTCACATATTTACAGGTCATATACTAACAGGTCACGTATTAACAGGTTATATATTAACAGGTCACATATTAACAGGTCTTTAACATATATTTACAGGTCACACAGTTAGCTGCTAGGCTAACCCCCGCTCTAGCAGGGAAAATGGCCTTAAAATGCATGTTGTTGTGTGTTGTTGTATTAACAGGTCATATACTAACAGGTCACATATTAACAGGTTATATATTAACAGGTCACATATTAACAGGTCACATATTAACAGGTCACATATTTACAGATCATATATTTACAGGTCATATATTAACATGTCACATATTAACAGGTCACATATTTACAGGTCACATTAACAGGTCACATTAACAGGTCACATTAACAGGTCACATTAACAAATCACATATTAACAGGTCACATATTTACAGGTCATATATTAACATGTCACATATTAATAGGTCACATATTTACAGGTCATATACTAACAGGTCACGTATTAACAGGTTATATATCAACAGGTCACATATCAACAGGTCACATCAACAGGTCACATATCAACAGGTCACATATCAACAGGTCACATATCAACAGGTCACATATCAACAGGTCACATATCAACAGGTCACATTAACAGGTCATATATTAACATGTCATGTATTAACAGGTCACGTATTAACAAGTCACGTATTTACAGGTCACGTATTTACAGGTCACGTATTTACAGGTCACGTATTAACAGGTCACGTATTAACAGGTCACGTATTAACAGGCAGGTCACGTATTAACAGGTCACGTATTAACATGTCACGTATTAACAGGTCACGTATTAACAGGTCACGTATTAACAGGTCATGTATTAACAGGTCACATATTAACAGGTCACATTAACAGGTCACATATTAACAGGTCATATATTAACAGGTCACATATTAACAGGTCACATATTAACAGGTCACATATTAACAGGTCACATATTAACAGGTCACATATTAACAGGTCACATATTAACAGGTCATATATTAACAGGTCATATACTAACAGGTCACATTAACAGGTCACATATTAACAGGTCACATATTAACAGGTCACATATTAACAGGTCACATATTAACAGGTCACATATTAACAGGTCATATACTAACAGGTCACGTATTAACATGTCACATATTAACAGGTCACATATTAACAGGTCACATATTAACAGGTCACATATTAACAGGTCACATATTAACAGGTCACATACTAACAGGTCACATACTAACAGGTCATATACTAACAGGTCACATATTAACAGGTCATATACTAACAGGTCATGTATTAACATGTCACGTATTAACAGGTCACATATTAACAGGTCACATATTAACAGGTCACATATTAACAGGTCACATATTAACAGGTCACATATTAACAGGTCATATACTAACAGGTCACATATTAACAGGTCACATATTAACAGGTCACATATTAACAGGTCACATATTAACAGGTCACATATTAACAGGTCACATATTAACAGGTCACATATTAACAGGTCACATATTAACAGGTCACATATTAACAGGTCATATATTAACAGGTCACATATTAACAGGTCACATATTAACAGGTCATATACTAACAGGTCACATATTAACAGGTCATATATTAACAGGTCACATTAACAGGTCATATATTAACAGGTCACATATTAACAGGTCATATATTAACAGGTCACATATTAACAGGTCACATATTAACAGGTCACATATTAACAGGTCATATATTAACAGGTCATATATTAACAGGTCATATATTAACAGGTCACATATTAACAGGTCACATATTAACAGGTCACATATTAACAGGTCACATATTAACAGGTCATATATTAACAGGTCATATACTAACAGGTCATATACTAACAGGTCATATACTAACAGGTCACATATTAACAGGTCATATATTAACAGGTCACATATTAACAGGTCATATATTAACAGGTCATATATTAACAGGTCATATATTAACAGGTCACATATTAACAGGTCACATATTAACAGGTCATATATTAACAGGTCATATATTAACAGAAAACAAACCACAGGCTAAGTCATGATAAAGAGCACAGAGAGTGCAGGGCATGACATGTCGTGTGATGTTTTGAGGCTTCCACATCCATGCCACATAAATAAACAACACGTCCATGTCGTGCATTACATCATGATCACAGCATTAAGGAAACCACCATGGTGATGCATCTTTCTAACAAGAGGGCTTTGGCAGACCTCTTACCACCATCACAGGTAAACGATTGATGGGATACAGGTATCAAGTGGAATCATATGCAGTGCATGATGAATACGTTGAGAAATTAATTATTTAATCGACAGATTAAATAAATAAAGATATGTGCGATGACACGGTCCGAGTACACACAAGCTTCACCTGATGATGGAGACGATTTCAGGTCATTCGCCGTTAAGTTACGGGCGGACTTCAAGATGAATCAGTTCACAAACTGAAACAGTCATTTAAATGACACGCAAATGCGTACGTGATCTCACGTTTGAGTTTTGCCGCTTTTGGACAAAGGAAATAAAACTTCTGTCGTTAGTTGGAAGAAGCTTGAAAAGGCGCCACCACATCGACAAACGCACAACTGCTCGTGTTAAACTTGGCGGGTTTTTGGTGAATACATTGATATTGATGATGAATGCGGAGCGTTATTTTTTGTTAAAAGAAAGTTACATAAAGTTATCTCACGCATTATGACGGTTACTATAGTTTTATGGGCAAAATTATTCCAAATACACAGAATTCTGTTTAAAAAGGTAAGGAAGTTACAACATGAGCTAATCAATACACCCCCAAATTAATATCTTGAAATTATAGCATTCTGCTACGTACATTCCATATATTAACCATACATCTGTCGTATAAAACATTGGATTGATCGATACAAATAAAAACCAAAATAAAACCAAAAAAGACTGGATTACGAGGTAAGGGGTGTGTTCCATTACCAAGCAGCTTGTGGAGCGTGATTAAGTGATTCGTCACCATTTGAGTGACAGGGTAGGGCCAGAAAGAATATATAGCATGATCTATACATCAAAATAGCGGCAGCTTTCTGTCCATATGTTTCTCTTTTCACGCTTTGGTTGGACAACTGGCACTGGCCTGACTCCAGCACTCCACCCACTACGACGTCATTAGTAGGAAGGCTGACTACACCCACTACGACGTCATTAGTAGGACGGCTGACTCTACCCACCGGTATTTTGATTTTCAAGCAGTTCAAGCCGACCACATTGTCGAACTCGTCATATTTACAATCGCCATGCACTACCTTTACATTGCTAAAACGTAAACTTCCGGCAGCGTGCGAAGCAGCGCTTTGTATTTGTAATCTATACACCGCCCAAAAAACGGGAGGGTTCTCAGATTTCCGTGCGTTCCTGCCACTATATCAAATGTTGTGATCAAGTGATGACAAAACTAGGTGGGTGTGTCAGTTAGGTGACAAGAACGAAGCCCATTAGATTTTTGATCCAGATCCATCAGTGGCATACAAAAGGTAAACTGTTCAGCCTGGCGGAGGTGTGTGCCCTACCGAGTGCCGTTCTACTTAGTGATGGAACCACGGACGTATATAAAAAAAAACCTGGACCCGCAATGCGTCTATCCTCTTGGTAAGTGTGACGTAACGCGCCGCGTCATAATTCTGCTTCCGGGTCCAAACACAAAACCACTGGAACCAAACACCAGTTGGACTCAGTGAGAAAAGTGTCCGGTCATGCCGCAGTGTTGAGATCCTGAGTGTGTAAATAGATCAGAAAACCAACCAAGAACTGTCTTTCTACCGATTTCCTGCTAATGGAAAACAAAGGCTGAAGTGGCAACATACTACTACTACATACAACATACTACATACTACTACAACAAACTACATACTACAACATACCACTACTACTACAACATACTACATACAACTACTGCAACATACCACATACTACTACAACATACTACTACTACTACAACATACTAATACTACAACATGCTACTACTACTACAACATACTACTAATGCAACATACCACATACTACAACAACATACTACAACATATTAATACTATAACATACTACTACTGCAACATACCACATACTACTACAACATGCTACAACATACTACTACTACTACGACCACAACATACTACAACATACTAATACTACAACATACTAATACTACCACAACATACTAATACTACCACAACATACTTATACTACTACAACATACTGTTACTACTACAACATACTACTACTACTACTACTACTACTACTACTACTACTACTACTACTACTACTACAACATACTACATACTACTACAACATACTACTACTACAACAAACTACATACTACTACTACAACATACTACATACTACTACTACAACAAACTACATACTACAACATACTACTACGACTACAACATACTACATACAACTACTGCAACATACCACATACTACTACAACATACTACTACTACAACATACTAATACTACAACATGCTACTACTACTACAACATACTACTACTGCAACATACCACATACTACAACATACTAATACTACCACAACATACTTATACTACTACAACATACTATTACTACTACAACATACTACTACTACTACTACTACAACATACTACATACTACTACAACATACTACTACTACTGCAACATACTACAATACTACATACTACTACTACAACATACTACTACTACTACAACATACTACTACTACAACAAACTGCATACTACTACGACAACATACTACATACTACTACAACATACTACTACTACTGCAACATACTACATACTACTACTACAACATACTACATACTACTACTACAACAAACTGCATACAACTACTACAACATACTAATACTACCACAACATACTTATACTACTACAACATTCTACTACGACTACAACATACTACTACTACAACATACTACGACTACAACATACTACTACTACTACTACTACTACTACTACTACTACTACGACATACTACATACTACTATGACAACTTGGCACTACAACTACTACTACCACTACATACTACTACCACTTCATAATACCACAAAATACTACTACTACCTACATACATACTACCTACATGCATACTACCTACATGCATAATTCCTACATACTTACTACCTACATACATAATATCTACATACCACTAATACCACTGCATAATAGGGATTACATACTTGCTACACAATACTTACTACCTACATAGTCATACATACTACCTACATATACTACCTACATAAATACGACCGACATACATACTTCTTACATTCTTACTACCTACATTCTTACTACCTACATACATACTACCTACATACTACTACTACCACTACCTACATACATACTACCTCCATACTACTATGACCACGACATACATATGACATACATCCATACATATGTACCATGACATACATACTACCACGACATACATACTACCAACATACTGTTACAGACACGACTTTGATGTTAAAGTGGGCCGAGCGGAATGGCCGTCGTGTCCGCACAAATTACCCGACTATACTCGACGTTGACGAAGTCGCGCGATGCTGGCTCAATAAGAAAAAGAAGACACCCGGCTGGATTACAATAACACAATACGACACCAGGGGTTCAGTTCTCAAGACCTCCGGAGGAGGTTATATTAAGGCGGAAGGTTAGATTACAACTACAAGAGGGACAGCATAGAAAGACAAGCACTTAGACACAATCTTATATTATTCCCAACAGACGACAGATAAACGGGACAAAGCTGACTCACACGGGGATTGATGGAAAGGACAGGCGGGTAGCGATGGCTCCAGGTGCACCTGGGCTCAAAGGTCAGAATCGACTCGGTCCGGTCCAGAGATGCGGGGAGGTCGCAGCGCTCGGATGGCGTCTTGTCTGCTCAAGCTGGGGGCGCATCTGACTCAGCGCTCGCAGGTGGCTTTCCTTCTCCAAGCTGGGTGCGCATCTGACTCAGCGCTCGCAGGTGGCTTTCCTTCTCCAAGCTGGGTGCGCATCTGACTCAGCGCTCGCAGGTGGCTTTCCTTCTCCAAGCTGGGTGCGCATCTGACTCAGCGCTCGCAGGTGGCTTTCCTTCTCCAAGCTGGGTGCGCATCTCTCTCAGCGCTCGCAGGTGGCTTTCCTTCTCCAAGCTGGGTGCGCATCTCTCGTCGCATCCGGCGCGTGGCCGCGTATATCCGGCGGGGAGTGACACGCCCTCGGCTCGTTAGCTCCGCCTCGTGGAATCGGCACGTTGCTTCTCATTGGGTGCGTGCGGGGGGGTTTACCAGGCTCCGCCCTTGACGAGGAGCTGACAAGGAGCCCCTTCGTGGTAACCCCGTGGAGCGCATGGTCTGGAGCTAATCGAGCCGGTGTGAGGACGCATCCTCCCCCGCTCCGCCGCCATCTCCTCTGTTGTTGTTGTAATTGTTGGGGAAGAAGATGGAAGGAGGTATGGGAAAGGTCCTAAACTCACTACTGATGCCATATAATCACATTCTGGTGCAACGAAGAGTCATAATTAATGGAAACGAGGCCTTAACTGACATAGATTAAGAATAACTAGGAAGATGTCCGAAAGTTGTCTACGTGTGGTGCGGTGGACCTGGGCACGACATTTAATGGGGGAATAAGGGGAAGGTCGGCTCTACTGATTGTTATTTACATGCAATGGGACTAGGGAATGGGGGATTGGGGAAAGTTGGGGAGTATTGGAGAAAATAGGGGAATATTTACAAGCGGATATGGAGGCCAAATTCCATATTCGCAACATTGCACCCTTCTCTACCCTCGGGGCGTCCCGACCCGATAAATTTTTACCTACTTTAGTGTGGCACGCAATGTAGTTCCCTCTACTATTAACTCTACCCTGAGTGCGACAGTTTTACAGATATTCACAAATGAGTAAATATGTCCCCCTGCGACGTTGCACCCTTCTCCTCACAGAAACACACCCACAGGATAACCGAATCCGGAAAGAATTCTCAAACTAAACATACAGCCGGTAGGGAGCATTATTTACAAGACTACGCTGCTATTTACACTACGATCCAGGACCTGTTTTTGGAGGAACACATGCAGATGTTATGCATAGAGAGAGCGCGCTTGCCAGCATCGATACACCAACCCACGAGTGCTCTGTGGCCGACGGCCTTTAATAACGTGCAGAGCACCCTTTCCCGAGCATCAAAAGCACCACCCCACCACCAATCGGTGCAGTCACCATTGTTCATTGGAATAAAAATAAATTCGACAACCCCTAACCCTGCAGGTGTCTCTTGCTCTTCTTGTGGTGCACTTGGTGTCAACTAAAAGTGGTTCACCTGTATGGCATAGGTGCCACGTTGACCCATAGGTCCATCCCCGGGTGGTGCTTGGCCGCAAACGAACTGCGGTCCATTGTGGGTGGCCACAAACATTGCGGTCCATATGGTGTATCGATCCCGGCAGCAAACAGCGAAAGTGCAGGCCCACAACTGCGCAGCCAGCACCTCTCTTTCCTCTCTCTCTACCCCAAAGCCAGATCCTCGGAGGTGGGAGACAAAAGAAGCAGACAAGTGAGTAAGGTGGTAAGGGCGCAAAAGTGCACGCAATGTAAGGTGATGCACACTGGGGGCACATGGGAACCAGGTGAGACAGGTACGTTCCTATCGTACGCCCCCTCCCCCCACCAGGTAACCTACATGGCCCCTCCCTTACCCCTTACTGTATCCACAAAACACAACACTACCCATAAACATCTACTTTACAAATCAACAAACATCCCTACTGTCTTCCCCGTTCCTCCCATATACCAAATTCGTCTTCTCTCCCTCCTAACCAATCAAATTTGCCATTTTCAACTCTCATCAAAATTTGCCATTTTCAACTCAACATCAAAATTTGCCATTACCAATTCATCATCAGTCCCTCCTAGGGAGGGAGAGATGGAATCACCCCAATGTCTCATCCACGTCGTGATGCGTCTCACAAATCCTCACAGCAATCTCATTTCCTGCACAAAACAAAGAAAACACAGGTGTGGAGTCATCATCATCACGGGTAAGTGGCTGCGTATGGTGCGACAGGTTCATCAATCCTAACTATCTCCTAAATGACTTTAACAACTTTACACTACCCGGGGTCTTTCTCCGGCCAAACCATTGGCCCTCTTACACTATGGGTTCTAAAAACCAATTCCCATTGGCCAAACTGTGGTGCTCTTCAATTTGGGGTCTCACTCCCCCGATTCATCTCCCGGTGCCCTCGCACAATTTCTGGGCTGTGGCGTGTACCTCTCCCAGCGGGTATACCCACCTGCACACCTCCGCCACTGCGGTTGCCTCCGAGCTTACCTGCTCCTTACCCTAACCTAACTAACTGGGGCAGGCCCTCTGGCGCTCTCCCCACTCGGTGCCCTCTCTGGCACTGGGCTACCCGATCCACACCCGGGATCCTCAGGCACCCACTCACAACTACCGGCTCCCAGAGCCCACCTGCGGCCTCACCTGGCCGACATCCTCACAGTGGTGGAGTGCCCAACCAACTACACACACTAACAGGCTACACGCCCAGCCATTTCCACAACACTAATGCACCCATTCACAACACCATTCTGCAACCGCACCACAAATGCCAATATCCAACCACAATTTACCTGCACCCTCTACCTAACACTTACACTACCCGCCCCGGGTACTCGTGAAAGGGGTCCACTCTTCCCCCATCCACACCTTCGCACCATGCACACCACTCCGTACCACTTACTCCAACTCTCTCCACACACCTGTACTTGCACACCTGTGCTCTCACACCTGGTGCCACCTGCACCCTTCTCTCCCCAAGCGCATTCGCGCTGATCCACACACTCACTACTCACACACTGCTCCACACACCTGTCCAGTTGCACACCTGTGCAATCACACCTGTTCAATCCTCACACACACGCGGCATCATCTCAGCTAACTACTCCCTTCTGAAACTTGCGCTTCCCAGTCGTCCCTTTAAACTATTGCGCTCCCTCGTCATTATCATCCATACTAATCTACCTGCGTCCCCACTACAGGTATCAGTCACTAACTAAACTTAACGTTACCTAATGTCATCTTCTAGGGCCCTATTGATATAACCTAACCCACCCGGGCTAGTTTTCACTGCCATACACCCCATAAACTATTGCTCCTTTGCCCCCCCACATGGGAAGGATGGTGGATTTGCCATCCCACCACATCGGGGGTCTCTCACTACCAATTTTGCACATCAAATTTCAATAAATCAAAAATTTGCCAATCACTGCCCATCATCTGCCAATCACTACTGCCAATCCCTTGCCAATCATCAAATTTTGTTTTTCTCTAATTTTGGGTCCAAAACACTAACCTCATCACCCAGTCTACTCACTAATACCTCTCGGTGCGCCAATTCCTGTCCAAAGCCCGGCTTCGTAAAGCCAAGCAATGGATGCTGGTTGTTTTGTGCCAGCGGCTGGATGCGTCCCGCATTCGGTGCAGGGACGGAGGCTTACCCGGGCCGAGATCCCATGCACCACTTCGGCGTGGAGCCATCCAATGTCCCGATCTCGACCTGCCGGCACGTCTCAATAGAAAGTGGTCGCCATGACGACCCTTCCTATCGAGCTGCCCGCTCCGCCTTGTGGAGCCCGGACGCGGCCGCTCCACGCGAGGCCCAGCGTGGATCGCGCACGGCGGTCCTTTCGAACCCGCCGTGGCTCGGATCTCCGCTGGTTCTCGCGGCACGCGAAGCCCGGCACGCACCGAGGGCCCGATCCGGCTAAAAGTCGACCTAACCTTTAACCCGGTCACCGTCGATGCTTCACCTGCTTGCTTACACCCCGCAGCCCGTTCCTTGCTCACACATCCAGCTGTGCCCATGCTCCTCGTACCCTTCCTTACACGCCCAGGTACACCCATTCCACTCACAGCCTTGGTCACACACCTGACCACCGAACACTTTGGCACACATTCGTTGGTCGCACACCTCACCAAAACACCGCTTCGCGCTCCCTCCTCGGTCACCTCCTCTGTGACAATCACAGGTGTGCCCTCATTCGCACACCCAACCACGTGCCTCACCACCAACTCCAGCGTGCATTCCCACTCACGCTCTACCATTCCAGGTGTGCATCCTTCCATCCCAGGTGTACATCCTCGCTCACCTGTCACAACAAACTCACTCTCCTTGTCACTCTCACTACTCTCACCTCCATTCTTGACAGCGCACTCTTTCCTCGTGCACCTGTCCGTCACACACCTTTCTCGCGCACACTCTCCCGTTACACCCTCTGTAACACTCACCACAGGTGGACACTCTTCCTTACTTCTGACAGCGCACTCTTTCCTCATGCACCTGTCCGTCACACACCTTTCTCGCGCACACTCTCCCGTTACACCCTCTGTAACACTCACCACAGGTGGACACTCTTCCTTACTTCTGACAGCGCACTCTTTCCTCATGCACCTGTCCGTCACACACCTTTCTCGCGCACACTCTTGCGCACACTCTCCGGTCACACCCTCTGTAACACTCACCACACCACGCTTCCCTGTGCTCCCTCGCACACGCGCTCCGACCGGCTCACTCCTGACGGCACACTCACTCCTTGGCACGCACGTTTTCCTCACACACCCCAGAGTCGGACTTTCTTGCACACCTCCATTTTCGCACACCAGACCTGTCGCACACTTCACCAACGGCCTCTCACGAACACCCGGGTCTATCTCGACCCCCAAGCCTCTTAAATCACCTGGCGCATCATACGCACGACCATATTGGTCACCACTTACACCGGGTCCTCTTTCTCTTCGCTTCTCCTCCATCACCTGCGAATCCCTCATCCGGTTAATGAGCACATCATCACGATCCAAACACAGACTTTGGACCAATTCTTTTATCTCCTCTTTTATCTCTTTCTTATCCCCTCTCCGTCGCTTCTTAATTTCGCTCATCCCTTCTTCCACTTCTTCTAATTTGTGCTTCACCTCTTTTATTCCCCGGTACGTCTCCTCAAGCTCATCCTCTAAGGCTACCTTGACCGTTTCCAGGTGCGTCCTCACCTGCCGGTCCTTCGTCTCCATTACCTCTATCACCTCGTCCAACCTCGTTGTCAGTCCCTCACGTACCATCTGACATTCCCTCTTTGTCGCTATCAAGTCGTTTTTTATGTCGTTTTGTGTCGCTTTCAACCCTCCTAATACCGCAGTGTTCCTTTGAACCTGCTCCACTAACTCCGTTTGTCCCACCGTCAGCTGCTCCACCTCTTGCGTCAGGTCCTCTATGCCCCCTTGTAACTTTACAGTCCCCTTTCTCACCTCCTTCTCCATGTGCTCCTTACAGTGCCTCACCTCCTCGCGCACTCCTCCGACCTCCTCACTCACTCCTCTTCTGATCTCCTCTCCCATCACTTGCATCTCCTGCCCAGATGCCACCCTCATCTGCTCCATTTCCTCCCTGTGAGCATCCAGTTTGGTTTCTACCCCCATTCTGACCCCCTCTATCTGCTGCTCCATTTGTTTAACTTCCCTTTCCGCTTGGTCCCTCATGTCCCTCAATTTGCCTTCCATACTGTTTTCTAACCCCTCTAACCCATTTTTCACTCCCTCTATTTGATTCTCTTGAGCGGCCATTCTGTTTTCTACCCCCATTAACCCATTTTTCACTTCTTTTATCCCGTTGTCTAACCCCTCAAAATTATTGTCTAACCCCTCACTGGTACCCCTCGCTTCGTCCCTCATTACCCCCATTTGGTTTCCCATTACCCCCATTTGGCCCTCTAATCGCTCACTATTAACCCTCATTTGGCCCTCCATCCTATCCATTTTTGCATTCAGTTGGGTCAAGAATAATCTGAGGTCAAACCCGGTTTGCCCAGCGTCCCCAGCCGCCACCGCAGGCTCGCCCTCCGCGGCGCCGCTATTTTGGGACCCTTCAACCACGTGAGCGAGCGCGCCATTTTGCGCGCCCGCTACTTCGTGCGTGACGGCGCTATTTTGCGAACCTGCCGCCCTCACTGCTTCGCTCTCCTCACGTCCCTCAATTTGGTCCTGGACCGACCCTGCTTCACTCTCCCCTACCGGACCCCAGCCGTCTTGATCCGCCATAGCGCGACTTGCAAAATTCGAGTTTCGTAAAACAAATCCAATTTTTTTTTTT
>NC_136271.1:33429808-33534808 GCF_964187855.1 Myxine glutinosa
CCCAGTCTGTGATTTTGTCCAGGTCTGCAGAGAGTGAGGAGGCTGCAGACTGCCGATCTGAGGGATGAAGAATGGAGCGGCAGAGAGTGGAGTCATCAGCAAAGAGATAGAGAGGATTTTCAAGAGAGTCAGAGAGATCATTGATGAAGACCAGAAAAAGCACAGGACCCAGAACACTGCTTTGGGGAACTCCAGCCTGAACAGGAAGAGGAGATGAGAGAAACCCATTCAGGGCCACACGTTGACATGGACGATTCGATTCGATTTTGGTGAAGATCTGAATATGAATTCGGGTATGATAATTATTTAATTCATCAGTGATTCTTCACTATTGAGAGATAGGGACAAAGACGATACAAAGCAGGATATTTCAAAAAGTTGTGCACGGATGATTTTGATTTTTGATTAAATGTGATTCTGTATTGTGATTTTCTGGTCTACTCTGGGATACAAAACGTAAACTGTTCACCTGGCCGGAGGTATGCTCTCTAATGAGTGCCGCTCTAGTCTTCCTTATCTTCCGAGAGTCGCGATCAAGTTTATTAATTATTATCTCAGCATAATCAGATGAAATTACCTCAACCTTGATCATCCGTGTTAATCATCCAGTTGTTTCACGTTCGACTCGAGTCCGTCAATGTGTTAACTTTAAAATTAAACACAATCAGTAGGTTATGGTGGTTACCCGCTCATCAACGCGATTACCTGAGTCCATCGACCCAGCACGGATCTCAATGAGGGTCTGACGGACCAAGTGTTCCAATTCAACCTTAGAAAAGGAGAATCTCTCGGAACAGATTTTCAAATGGATAAAGATGGAATATGATAAGTTTGATGCTCGAGTTCACAGATCCGACATTCCATTCTTCCTCTTCTTCAGTACCCAACTTCGACGCCATGTTTGACGAAATGAACAAACGTGTGAAACGTGTGAATATTTTAAAGAAATTATGCTGCCCTGACCTATGCATCCACGTTATCACGTTGGTTTGTTTACAAGCGAGTGTCACACAAACATGGCCGCCGACCGACTCGCTCTGACTTTTTTTTTTTTTTTTTTTTTTTTTTTAATACAAGATCGAGGCTCGTGAAAGAGCTAACATTAATCACACAAAAAGACAAACCGACACACAAAACACAAAAAACAAGGGGGGCGGTAGACAAGATGGGGAGAGAGGGGGAAGGACACAAAAGAGAGGGGAAGGACACAAACACAACATTTGAGAGCAGGGACATCGGGAGGACTTGGGGGGAGGTGGGAGAGGATTAAAACAGATGAACACTGCAAGGACTCTGGGGTGAATTACCGGGGGTAGAAAAGATCAAGGTTTTCGATGGGGGAAGATAAGAGATGGTGGTGAACAGCTGTTTTAAAGACCTGGAGGGAGGAGTGGGATTGAAGGGAGTGGGGGAGTTTATTCCAGAGGCGGGAGAAAAGGGGAATGAAAGAGTGAAGGTGAGCAGAGAGCCTAGACTTTGGCAGTTTAACCAGAAGAGGGTTGCAGGCAGATCTTGTGCGACCTGAAGGAATATTGGGGGGACAGAGCACAGAGAGAGCTGGGGGAGCAAGGCCGGAGAGGAGTCGGTAGAAGACAGAAAGACCACCAACCTGCCTGCGGTGAGTGAGTGAAAGGCCCTCGGCGTTGACTACATCGCAGGAGATTCCAATGATTCTGAAAACTTTGGCCTCAACAGCGTGAAGCCGAGCAAGGTGTGAGGCAGGAGCACCAGCCCAGAGGGGGGAACAGTATTCCATTGAGCTGCGGATGAAAGCCTTGTATGTGGTGAGGAGCTCAGGTGTGCCAAGGAAGGACTTCGCACGACGGAGGATGCCCAGTCGGCGACTGGCTTTGGAGGCCAGCTTGGAAATGTGGTTTTCCCAAGAAAGATCATGGCAGATAGTGAGACCCAAAAGCTTGAGCGACAGAACTTCTTGGAGAGGATTGTTGAGAAAGTAGATGGGAGGGTTGTCCAGTCGGTCCTTTCGGAGAGACATTGTAAGAGTGTGAGATTTGTCAGGATTGAAAGACATGTTCCACTTGTTTGACCAGTCTGTGATTTTGTCCAGGTCTGCAGAGAGTGAGGAGGCTGCAGACTGCCGATCTGAGGGATGAGGAATGGAGCGACAGAGAGTAGAGTCGTCAGCAAAGAGATAGAGAGGATTTTCAAGAGAGTCAGAGAGATCATTGATGAAGACCAGAAAAAGCACAGGGCCCAGAACACTACCTTGGGGAACTCCAGCCTGAACAGGAAGAGGAGATGAGAGAAACCCATTCAAGGCCACACGTTGACTACGACCAGAGAGGAAGTCCGCCAGCCATGCGTGGAGATTTCCATGGATACCAAAGGAGGAGAGTTTGGAGAGCAGAGCAGGGTGCCAGACCGTATTGAAGGCACGTGAAATGTCAAGGGAGACAGCTCTAATTTCCTGTTTGGCGTTGAGGACCTCCATCCATTGTTGAGAAAGCAGAAGCAGCATGTCCAGAGTAGAGTGACCAGGTCTGAAACCAAATTGATGATCAGAGATCAAGCCATTGGAGAAGAGGAAAGATTTAATATCTGAAGCAATGATGGATTCCATGACTTTGCTGATAATTGGGAGAAGGCTGATTGGTCTGTAGTTGCTGGGATCTGTTTTTGCACCTTTTTTGTGCAAAGCGGTGATGTTGGCTGATTTCCAAGCAGATGGCAGATGACCTTGAGCAAAAGAGAGGGTGAAGAGAACAGAAAGAGGGAGTGAAAGTGCAGAAGAACATGATTTTAGGACCCGTGGGCTGATGCCGTCAGGACCAGTTGCAGAATCAGAGTCGAGGGTTGCCAGAAACTTTTCCACCTTGTCAGGAGGAAAGGACACAGAGTCCAGGAGCAGCTGGGTACGACTGGGTACGGTGGGTACAGAGAGGGATGGGTTTGGGACACAAGATTTAGAGGCAAACACAGAGTTGAGGCATTCAGCTTTTTCACGTGCGGAGTCAGCCGTTAAGCCGTTTGAGGTGAGGGAGGGGATGGAGGGGGAACAAACACCAGAAACAGATTTGACCAGACGCCACCAGGATTTGGAAGAGGGAGACAGATAAGAGAGTTCGGTCTTGAGAATGGTGAGATATTGTTTCCTGGCTCTCCTGAGGGTGGACACACACTTGTTTCGGGCTTTGTGAAAGGAAATGAGATTTCCTTCCGTTGGATTTGCTTTCCAGGAGACGAAAGCAAGTTGTTTCAGGGCAACAGCCTCACCACAAGATTCCGTGTACCATGGACGGGAGGAAGGGTATGACAACTGAAGACGAGATGGTATAAATCTGAAATCTAATTGACTTCAGCCAATCAGGCGCATTGCGGGTCCAGGTTTTTTATATACGTCCGTGGATGGAACGCACCCAGTTAAAATCAAACTTTGGCTAAAATGGTGATAATATGAGGTTGTGTCGGCCTATCATATTTTGTTGCGTTATTTAAAGATCTTTTAACATCCATATACTAATAATTCCATTCAAAAATATTAAACTTACAAGCATAAAATTAAAATATATAACCCTGAGTCGATTCCAAAATCGTTTAACCCCAGGGATTTCCCTGCAACTCACCCAACACCCCTTGAATTCTGTATTTATGCACATCCGAAAATCATAGGACTGTCCCGATCGATCTACATCAAATTTCACGGACATTTTGGTACCCAGAGTTTAATCATGGGCACAAAAAAAATTGTATGAAATATTTATATCTCTTTATATAAAGGAGGAGTGTCTGTCTGTCTGGATGTCCGCTTATAAATCAAGAACTACACATCGGAGAAAAGTTTTAGACACAGATTCGGAATCAGCATAAAATTCCGGTGGTTATAGGCTACTTTTTAATTTAATATCAATGGTTTAAAAAACCGTGCCAGCTGCAATTCCATGGTGTAGTTTGTGGCGGCGCTATTGCCCCTTTCCGATCCCATGACGCATTGCGGTTCCGATTCGCGATAAGGTCTATGCGCTATCACCGACACTTTTCCACCTTTTCCATACCTTTTAATCAGATTTACCTTATCGTCCATCGTAACCACATTACGCTTGGAAACACTAGCATTATCCTTCTTCGGACCCATGGCTAACACAGACACAGTAAAGGAATACTGTACGTCGCCTCTGTTTTGAATGAGAATCAGCGGTTGCGCATACGTACAGTATACTGTATGTACATATTTATATTTTTTAAATGTGCTTTTTATTGTATTTTAAATTGTTTTTTAGCTTCTTTTATTGTTAATTTACGTACTATTTTATTTATTTTAAATATATTTTTAAGGAAAACAAATGTTTTCACGTCCGTAGGAGTGACGTAATGTCGCACATAATGACGTTCGCTGCCCGCGCCCGGTCATGAAAGAAATTATGATTCTCTTGACAAAGTGACATGAAGATCAGGCAGTAAACCTCCCAACTGAGTTTCTCAACAGTCGTCAGCCTCAATTCTAAAATCCTTAATTTTCATCCTATTGACTTGAACTTTGAATAGGATTTACATATCGGCTTACTGAATTAAACCACCAACTATTTTTGAGATCGGCGTCGGCCAAAAGGTCAACGTAGGCCAAAGGTCAACCACTTTTTTTTTTAGTTTCTAAAATTCTCAATTTTCATCCGATTCACTTGAAATTTGAATGGGATTTACATATCATCAAACTGAATTCAACCAACAACTATTTTTGAGATCACCATAGGCCAAAAGAGCAACATAGGCCAAAAGTCAACAACAATTTCAAATTTCTAAAATCCTCAACTTTCATCTGATTGACTTGAAATGTGAAGAGGATTTGCATATCAGGTCACTGAAATTGAACCACCAATTCTTTTTGAGGTCAGCATAGGCCAAAAAGTAAACATAGGCCAAAGGTCAACAACTTAAGGTGAAGTTTTTAAAATCCTACATTTTCATCCAATTGACTTGAAATTTGGATAGGATTTGCATATCGGGTCACCTAATTCAACCACCAATTATTTTTGAGGTCTAAAGGTGAAAATATCAATATGGGCCAAATTTCTAAAATCGTCAATTTTCATCTAATTGACTTGAAATTTGAAGAGGATTTGCACATCAGATCACTGAATTAAACCACCAATTATTTTTGAGGTTAACATAGGCCAAAAGGTCAACAACTTATTTCAGGAATATTTCCAAGACATATTTCTGGCGCAGGGGCAATCAATGAAGGTTGTAGGCCTGAACTTCACAGAACAAGTGTTTGCCCATGGCCAGCTGTACGTGGGCTGCTCGAGGGTTGGAAAACCAAGCAATCTTTATGTCTTGGCACCAAGTAAGAAAACCAGAAATGTTGTATACCCAGAGGTTTTGAGAAATTGAAAATTGAAAAAACGTCATGTAGGAAATGTACTGTGATATTGCTCTAAAATATACATGTTCTTTTCATCATATATTTGTATTATTCTTATTCAACCCGGGCGAAGCCGGGTACCTCAGTTAGTTAAATATATATCTGTGCAGTCTGTCCTGTGTTGTCACTGAACTACTCCCTCAAACCTTTGTGAAATCCGACCAAACTTCTGGTATGCACCTGACTCTCCCGTGTGTATGTCCTCAGGGTATTTTTTTGAAAAATGTAAATATTTTTTTCTTTAAAAAAAAAAAAAATTCAACTTAAGTCTTCAACTTCAATTGTTTATAAAATGTAATATCACGTATATTACAAATACATATGTGCAAAATAATTGTTTGAATTATCATTGGTGTAAACCATGACAAAACAGCAACTCAGGTACAATCATTTATCTATATCTCCACATATCTGTGCAGTGTCTGTGTTGTCACTGAACTACTGCCTGAAACTTTTGTCTGCGTGGTTGTGAAGTGTTTTTAATAACATGGTGGTGGTTTTGAATCACGTGGTGGTGAGGTATTTTGAATTATGTGGTGGTGAGGTGTTTTTAAATCACGTAGTGGTGAGGTGTTTTGATTTACGTGGTGGTGAAGTGTTGTGAATTACTTGGTGGTCAGGTGTTTTTAATTACGTGTTGGTGAGGTGTTTTGAATTAGTTGATAGTGAGGTGTTTTGGATTACTTGGTGGTGAGGTGTTTTAAATTACGTGATGGTGAGGTGTTTTAAATTACTTGCTGGTGAGGTGTTTTAAATTAGGTGGGGGTGAGGTGTTTTAAATTACTTGGTGGTGAGGTGTTTTAAATTAGGTGAGGGTGGGGTGTTTTAAATTACGTGGGGGTGAGGTGTTTTAAATTACGTGGTGGTGAGGTGTTTTGAATTATGTGGTGGTGAGGTGTTTTAAATTAGGTGGGGGTGAGGTGTTTTAAATTACGTGGGGGTGAGGTGTTTTAAATTACGTGGTGGTGAGGTGTTTTAAATTAGGTGGGGGTGAGGTGTTTTAAATTAGGTGGGGGTGAGGTGTTTTAAATTACGTGGGGGTGAGGTGTTTTAAATTACGTGGTGGTGAGGTGTTTTAAATTAGGTGGGGGTGAGGTGTTTTAAATTAGGTGGGGGTGAGGTGTTTTAAATAACGTGGTGGTGAGGTGTTTTAAATTAGGTGGGGGTGAGGTGTTTTAAATTAGGTGGGGGTGAGGTGTTTTAAATTACGTGGGGGTGAGGTGTTTTAAATTACGTGGTGGTGAGGTGTTTTAAATTAGGTGGGGGTGAGGTGTTTTAAATTAGGTGGGGGTGAGGTGTTTTAAATTACGTGGTGGTGAGGTGTTTTAAATTAGGTGGGGGTGAGGTGTTTTAAATTAGGTGGGGGTGAGGTGTTTTAAATTACGTGGGCATGAGGTGTTTCAAATTAGGTGGGGGTGAGGTGTTTTAAATTACGTGGGGGTGAGGTGTTTTAAATTACGTTAAATTTACAGAGACACAATCCTGTCTCTGAGCTCTGCAGACAGTTCCTTCGACCTCATGGCTTGGTTTTTGCTGTGATATGCATTGTCAGCTGTGAGACCTTATATAGACAGGTGTGTGCCTTTCCCAATCATGTCCAATCAATTGAATTTACCACAGGTGGACTTCAATCAAGGTGTAGAAACATCTCAAAGATGATCAAGAGAAATGGGAGGCACCTGAGCAAAATTTCAAGTGTCATAGCAAAGGGTCTGAATACTTATGTAAATGTGACATTTCAGTTTTTTCTTTTTAATAAATTTGCAAAACTTTCTAAAATCCTGTTTTCTCGTTGTCATTATGGGGTATTGAGTGTAGATTGATGAGGGAAAAATGAATTTAAACGATTTCAGCATAAGGCTGCAACATAACAAAATGTGAAAAAAGTGAAGGGGTCTGAATACTTTCTGAATGCACTGTAGGTGACAAGTGATGTACTTTCATTAAATCCGTTTTGTGAGGTCAAAAATATACAATTAGAATCACAACATTCTGCGAAAATTTTTATTGAATATAAGAGCAGTTTGTCATAAAATCACAGTTGCACAAACAGGAAAAAATATTTCATAAACAAATAATCATACAGTTAGGTTTTATATTATTCTCTATACTTTAATCAAGAAAAAAATAACATTATTTTCAATAAAACACATTTTCCATTCTCCAGTGTTCTGCACCTCATTACTGCAATTATTTCCAAACCAGAAAATCTCTTTTTTATCCGACAGTCTTTGGGATCGAGTTGCAATTGCATCAATTAACTATAGATGCATTTTATGACGAGGACGTCAATAATGTCTGTCATTGAGGAGGTGCGGATTTTGTAAAGAAAGATTATTTTATTCTGTAAATATGAAACATAAGACAACAGCACTGTACTTAAATTTAATCATCAGAAGCAGAGACTGAGATTTTTGTTGATTTTAATATATATATATATATATATATATATATATATATATATATATATATATATATATATATATATAATTTTGCAGGCCCTAATCCGGATTAAAGTCTATCATACTAAAATACACCATTTGTGTCTGCTCGTCTGTCTGATGAATTTTTGACGCCAATACATTCCGTCCTTACTCATCCAATCTCAACCAAACTTGACAGGATGACAAAGGGTTACATAATGAAGGTTGTAGTGCATTCATTTGCCCCCCTCCCCAAGGGGGTTTTCTCCCCCGAGCTGGTTTTCCCCGCCATTGTCGTCAATGGGTTGCGTGTTGAGGTGTATATCAATGTTTAGTTAGCTTTATCGTGGCGTTTTTCAAAGGCCGCTTCAAATAACAAAACTAACGATAATGGTGTAGCGCTTACCGCTGGGTATACACAATCGCCTTGCACCTGCCGAGGGCGCGGCCAGGGAGCGATCACCATGCCGGGCTCCCCCAGGCCGCCCGGACAGGCCCAGACGCGCCTCTCCCGGGCATGCCCGGACTCGCCTTTCCCGGGCTCGCCCGAGCCGCCCGGGCACGCCCGGTCTCGTCTTTCCCGGGCATGCCCAGACTCGCCTTTCCCGGGCATGCCCAGACTCGCCTTTCCAGGGCTCACCCAGGACGCCCGGGCACGCCCAGTCTCGCCTTTCCAGGGCTCGCCCAGGACGCCCGGGCATGCCCGCTCTCGCCTTTCCAGGGCTCGCCCAGGACGCCCGGGCACGTCCAGACTCACCTTTCCAGGGCTCGCCCAGGACACCCAGGCACGCCCAGCCTCGCCTTTCCAGGGCTCGCCCGGGCATGCCCACTCTTGCCTTTCCAGGGCTCGCCCAGGACGCCCGGGCACGTCCAGACTCGCCTTTCCAGGGCTCGCCCAGGACGCTCGGGCACGCCCGGTCTCGCCTTTCCCGGGCAAACGCTCCGGCATGATGTGTATATATATTGCTGCCCGATAAACGGGCTTTGCAGAGTACCCGAGTTTGGTTTGTGCAATAAAGCAACTCGGACGAATTTCCGTCTTTTGTCGCGTCAATCCTTTCGACTCGCGTTGGAGCACAGCTCCTTCAATGGCATAATATTAATGTTATTACAAAACAATATTCATACCAATAATATCCCACCTCCCCAAGGGGTTTTTTCCAGCCAGTCAACGTATATAAATAGCTTACCATGCCGTTTTCGTGGGAGCAACGGCATCTACCAGAAGTAATGAACATTAATGAATATTATGAACCACAAACACGTATAATTAGCTTTTTAAACAGTCGCTAATGCTGTTTATAACACTAAATGAAGAAATTTGGAGGAATCCCGACATGCGTGAGGTAAGTTTTACTTTCAGAACTGAGCGAAGATCTACTGTACTCGAGGTACCCCATAAGTGGTGGGTTAATAACATGGCCCTTCCTGCCACTAAAGTGAAGTTTTTCGTTGTGAACTTTTGAAACTCACTCCTGTTTAAAACGAAACTGAAAGGGAGGAAGCCGGGGTGTGCTCATTTACCAAGCAGCTAGCTAGCGCTTGCCAAGCCAGCCGTTCCTTAACGGTTTTTTTGAATGGAGTGCTTGCTCGAATGTTTAAACCACTTGGCGATCTCTCTACAAGAAACTTGGTAAATGAACACACACCCAATGCTCTTGAGACCAGACCATAGATCGACTGTAATCTATATACCCCAAAGAGGAATGACCCTTTCTACCCCTCCTGGAGTCTGCGGGTGTACTAGTTGAGGGAAAGTCAGGAACTTGATTCTTATATAGGGAATTATTAAAGTCAAAAACGTTCTCGTTAGGTAACCTTCACAAGTGCATACGCCTTCTCAGCTCCGTGAGATCCTCTTCAAAAGCTCAAATTTACCGCACCAGATCCGTCTTCTTATTGTTTGTTACATGTGTGTTTCATGGGTTTCTTCCTCTGTCTTCGTTTCCGTACTTGATCAAAATGCGTCGATTACAAGCTTGTGTTTGTCTGGGCCAAATACCTGGATTGCTAGCTGACAGCAACCAATCGATGTTTGGCATTAAATGCAAGGAAACTTTCAGAGATATAGGTGAGCTGGAATAGACGTGATATAAAACATTATTTATTCAATGTCAAGCATGGGGAAGGCTCTTCGAGCTGCAAAAGGAGTTTGCTATGAGTCCAAGCTCTGAAAATTATTGGAGTACTAACAACACCTGATCAGATTATTACTTCAAGGTGGCCATTGTTGGAGTTGGTATAAAGGAATATACCTTTGTTTTCTATTTCCACTCACTCTGCTTTGAGTGCATGCAGCTAATTCCCTTCTGAAACCTGCTGATCCATGCTTTATCTTATTTTTGCACATTTATCCTTGAGGCTTGGTCAAAAACACAGTCTTTTAGAGTGGGAGTCGGTATTTGATTTACTCTCACGCTAATACGCTATTCTCTCTGCTTATCTATCACTAGCAGAAGTACCCGGCGTTGCTGGGCGGGGGAGGGGGAGAGGGGGAGGGGAGAGGAGAAGTGGGGGAGGGGAGAAGGGAAGGGGGGAGGGGGAGGGGGAGGTAAAGGGGGAAGGGGGGAGAGGGGGAGGCAGGAGAGGAAGGGAGTTCATTTATATGCTGGTGGGTGAATGTGGCGTTCATACCGTTACTGCATTGTGTGATGCCGAACAGGAAGAAGAAGAAGCCATACTACCAACTTCGTACACTTCCGGAATTGTTTGATTATTTGTGTTCAAATGTCTGGTGATTGTTTTGTATTTATTTATGCGAATGTGTACTTGTATATAACTGTCATTAATTTTAAAAGGCTTAGGCACTATGGAGCGATTTGTTTAGTTTTTTTAAACTCCAAAAAAACGAACTTTTTTTTTTCAATTTTTTTTTTTTAATTGCCTAAAACACTCCCAGGCACTCACTGATGAACCTCTGAAAGTTTGACGAAGATCTGTTCAGCTATTTCTGAGAAAAATGGCAACACAGAGACACACACACAGACAGACATCTCTCTTATGTAGTAGTTATATGCGATGAAACATGAAATATCCTCTCTTTGAACCAAGACCTCCACATTCCAATTGAGTGACCCTCAAGTAACGAGTGCGGTGCATTGCGCACGAGGCTCGGCCTTGTGGGGAACTGCCTGCGGAGATAGTTATCTCTGCTGCGCTGGACTTTGCCTATAAAATGAAGCTCACTGAGTATTGTATTTTGAGAAGGGACCTGGCCAGTTTCGAGCTGATCCCGCTCTCCCGCATGTATATTTACTCTACTATTAAACGGCTTGTATTCTCAGTGCGGTGTCTTTCATGTCTCCAGACATCCGACATCGGACCTCGTCACCCTGTTCATAAAATTATATCTTTGACTTTCAAGTTTATAGAATAATCCTCAAAGATTTAAGATTTCAGCAATATAGATTTCATTTCATAAGATTTCATAAGATTTCATTCTTTCATTCAGTCCTACATGAAGAGGTTCATAAGTGGAGAAAACGACCCCCAGACAAACATCTGTAAGGGAAATTTAGCAAAAGCATTACTTTTAAAGAAGGGGGCATCACTTCGGTTACAAAAAAACAGAACTAGATCATGGAAAGTGGGAGTATTAGAGTGATGTCAAATGTTTCCTTGGGTCATTGGGAAATGGCCAAAAGAATGGGCCATTCAGTTTGACCTTGGAGAGATGTTACACCAACATCTCAAAATGGCGTTTGAAAATTCGGTGGAACAAATAAATATGGTGCTTTGCCATGCTCAAGACACAGGAGACACTTTTGCGAATGTTCGAGTCAAAACATCTTCATGCTGTTGTTGATGGATAACTCCGATACCGACTGCTGGTGCAGGCAGGGCCGGCCGACACACTGCCTGCAGCTGGGAAAACAAAGTTTTGGAATTGTAACAAAACGCAATTTACAAAAAGGCATCCACATGTCATTAAAAAAAGGCATAAAAAGGTGAGGCATCCACATGGCGGTACTAAATGAAATGTACAACAAAATAACGTCATCTCAGCAAAGATGTACACCAACATTAACCCATTCCATACCTATGCAATACCATGCTCACGATTGTTACCAGTTTTTAATACGGTACATTTTAACCATTTTGATGATTTGATGTTTTATCTTTTAAAAGTATTGTACTCATATATGTACTTGTTCAGTGACTATAAAAAGGTACCAACCTATTATTGACTCTGATAAAACACGAATACTTCATGCAAAATGAAACAAATCATGAACTTAAAATAAATATAAGTACAAGTCAATTGTTCAATCATCCATATTCAGAATTTGCCTGATGTTGGCTGAGCGGTTAGGGTGCCGGCTTGGGATCCCAAGATCCAGGGTTTGAATCCTGGTCGATCGTTGAATTAATGCCAGGGGGGTTCTGAGGTCGGCAAATTGAGCACCAGCTCACTGGTAATTCCCTGCATGTCGTAAAAGGCGACTAACAGCGTTGGCGGCAGGGAGGGCATCCGGCCATAAAACATTGCCGCAAAAAGGGGACCACGGTGCCCGAAAAAGGCCAACCCCTGCTCTGCGGGGGGAAAATGGCCTCCAAAGGTGGTTCTCTCCATATTCTGAATTCAAACTGGCAATCCTTTTGGGAGATGTCACTGAATGCAAATTAGCTTGCATTTGTATGTTGCCGGAAGTGAAGTGATATTGAAGATAGTTTCAAAAAATGTTTCAAAAGGTTTTTCCAATTTCACTTTTGTTTCACTTTAACGCAAAAACAAGTTTCAAATGTTGTATTGAAGCAAATTCAGGGAGATGCCGATTGGTTGCAAAATCACTTTTGCATCCTTATTTGGAAAATCTGGCAGTTGCGCCATAAATGCATCTTGAGATGACAAATTGAAAACGCATGAGGCCCACCAATATCGATATCTTTTGCACGAAGCAAAAATGGCTGATTTTGTGATCAAGCTTTAATTAATTACATTTCAAATTAAAATGAAATGTATGTGAACTTGTACGTCCTTTTAATTAGTTCACGAAAGTACATTTCAGTGACATAACAAATAGGGATATTTCAACTGATGAAATTTCCTGCATGAACCGCCATGTTTATGGCAAAAAAAGATGGATTCACAATGGCAAAAAGGTATGACTCGAAGAGAATGGTGGATGTGCACAGTGGGAAATGTGACACAAACTACACTACACAAGCTACGCATTTAAAATAGTTCAACAGCAGCTTATCATGCTGTTGTGTTTATCATTGCAATGCACCGACTAAGAGTCCTCTTTTGCTCCGACAAAATGATAACGCACAAAACGTGGGCTTCTCCTTTGGTTCAAGTTGTACTTACTTTGATGGCAAGTTGATTTTCAAAGCGAGGTGCGACATAAGTCCAAGGTCCCATGTTCTCTGGCTCTTCTTGGCTCCAGATAAACTCTGTTGGAAGAATGCCATCTATTATGCCATTGAGACCTTGTATAGAAGAATGCCATTTATTATAATGAAACCATTCTATAGAAAGATTTTTGCACTTCTTTGAAAATTGTTTCACTGTCACCATAGCTCCATGTTCTGTGACAAGAGACAAAGAGGCAAATCTCTGTGACATGGAAAAATATTGTGTTGTAATACTGTGCCTTTTGCTCTTGGGTAGCGCTGCAGCAAAGTCTGAAGTTGAGATGTAGGGAAGGGACAAAGTTCCTCAACGCGGATCAGTGCGGTGTTGGAAATTATTTGTGCACCAAGCTCCTTTCGTCGCCGCTCTAGGGCATAGTAATGTTTTCCACTGCACAGTATGAGGCGGCACACACTGCACACACACACATACACACATCATCATCTCCCAGAGAATCCAGTACAAAATCCTCTTGACCTACAAAGCCCTCCATAACCTGGCCCCATCCTACCTGGCTGACCTCCTCTCCAGACACACTCCCACCCACAACCTCCGCTCTGCTGGTACCAACCTCCTGACCCCCCCCCCCCCCCATCCGGACCAAATTCAGATCCTGGGGGGACAGGGCCTTCTCCATCGCTGCTCCCACCCTCTGGAACTCACTACCTCACACCATCAGAGACTCCTCCTCACTCACCACATTCAAAACATCACTCAAGACCCACCTGTTCAGCACTGCATTCAACATTCAACCCACAGCATTTAACCCCTGACTATCACTTCTCCTTCTCCCTCCTTTTGCTTTAAATATTTCCCTATTGATTCTTGTCTTTTTGCAATTGTTGTTTCCATGTTTTGTTATGCATTATGGTTTGCACTCTGTCAAAGCGCCTTTGGGCTTCATGAAAAGCGCTATACAAAATAAATGAATTATTATTATTATTATTATTGAACAACAACAGTACTCCTAAAGCATTGCATGAATATTTGAAGGATGTTTTAAACGATGCAAATTTTATCATTCTAAACAAAACTTTATTTTGATCGCAAAACTCAAAATGATTATTATAGGCCCAAAGTAAGCACTTTACTAATTTGAAAGTGATCTTCATTTATTTCATTTTGGCTGTTGGTTGCATCATTCTGGGATTGAAGCTGTGCCGCTGATGCAGTGCCCCGTGTAGGTTAGGACAGGAGTTCTTCATTTGACCAGGGTGCCTCTCATGCCTTTCCTACTCTTCGCAAAGGACAACGTGTGATCTTTAACGTCCACCAACTAATGTTGGCAGCTGGAACAGCCAGTTAAACGTATATCGGAGGGACGGCACACACATCGATGCCTCGTCTTGTCTGCGAGACACCAGCATTCGGTTTTTAGCTGGGCCGAGATTAAAACCCAGGCTACATGGCTCAGAGGCGAGTGTGCATACCTCTAGGCCATTCTGCCAGTCGTTTGACTGATTTTCTCGAATGTTCCGGTCATCAGCTTCAGTTTGCACCCTCACTGCCTCGAACCTCTCCAACCAGTGGGTCTACAACCTCCGCCATAGGTTCACATCAGTAGATCCACAACCCCAGCCATGTCCATATGTCAGCCAATATGGCAATGCAATCTCACCTTCTAACTCTTTACTCTTAGCTGTCCAAGGAATTATTTTTAGGAAATTAGCTATCCAAGAAAGGCATTCCTACAAAATTGAATTTTTTTTTTTTTTTTTTTTTTTTTTTGTGTACAAGATCGAGGCTCGTGAAAGAGCGAACATTAATCACACAGAAAGACAAACCGACACATAAAACATATAACATAGGGAGCGGTAGACAAGATGGGGAGAGAGGGGGAAGGACACAAACACAACATTTGAGAGCAGGGACCGAGAGACATGGAGACATCGAGAGATCTGAGAGAGGGCGAGGGCTTTGGGGGGGGGGGGGCATGGGAAGGGGGCGGTGGGAGAGGTATAAAACATATGGACCCAAAGTAATGGAAAATCATCTCGTCTATCAAACAATTTGGTACAAAAAATATATATATATATATATTTATTTATTTATTTTGCACAGATTTGCACAGAGAACTCATTCTTACTCTTTTGGATTTGGTGAGTCATCTCCAATGACAGAAAGGAAGTGCGTTCCTGGTTCCATGTCTGATAGGCTGGACACAGCAGCCTGGAAAAGAGAGTTTGAAATGGTTATTTTTTCAATAACTGCAAATTAAATCAATATATCAAAAGATATTTACTTTATGATTGTGTTTTGGTGCCAAGAGAAGACGGAAAAGGCAATTAAGTTATCGGATTTGATAGTGTTACTCCCAACCTTTACCCCAGCCTGGTGTTGGCTTAGCGGTTAGGGTGCCGGCTTGGGATCCTAGGATCCTTGGTTCGAATCCCGATTGATCGCTGAATTAACGCCAGGGGGGTTGACTCAGCCTTTCATCCTTCTGAGGTCGGCAAATTGAGTACCAGCTCACTGGTAATTCCCTGTGTGGCACAAAGGGGCGACTAACAGGGTTGGCGGCACAGGGTTGGCGGCAGGAAGGGCATCCGGCCATAAAACATTGCTTCAAAAAGGGTTCCACGGTGCCCAAAAAAGTGCCCAACCCCTGCCCAACCCCTGCTCTGCGGGGAAAAATGGCCTCCAAACGTGGTTCTTCTTCTTCTTACCACACTTTACCCCCACCCCACCCTGCTCATCCCACACCTCCATCCTCTCCCCTAAACCTTTACCTTGGCCAGCGACACCAAAACCAACTGTTTTGAGATGTGGAAACAACAAACAGTCGGTACGGTAGTAGTCTGTCTTGGACCTTTTGACTTACTGTTAATGTGTGGACATAATCTAAGGCCTAGAGTAAGGTGAGGCAAGATGCGCCCTCCCAATATAACCTTCCATATTGGTTATACCTTCTGTATCCTGAAAATCTGCACCAGGTGGATCTCTGGCTGATGGTATAAGTAGGCAAATCCAAACTATATTATTTAGCATATTGAAGAAGAGGAGTGAAAAGGATGCATAGCTCTGGGAAAGAGGAAAAGATTGGGGAGAGGTGTGGGAAGGGTGGTTGGCAAGGGCATTTTTCACCACATTATATTACTCCATATAAAAACCACAACATTAATACACATTATACTCAAGAGTTAATAGAACACCTTACCCTGTCAAAAATAAATGATTTTAAAGGTCACATATAAAAATAATTCCGGAGGTTTACCACCATTGACGCAGTGGCTATTACACCACCGTATCTAACACGTTACATTAGTTATTTGTGCCTGTTCTTTGTGTCCTTTATGACATCCTTAAAACCAGTATGTTTCCTGTTTGAAGTGATTTTCTATTTTGTTTGAATGCCAGACAGGCAGACAGAGGGAAAAAAAATTCACTCATTTGTGTGCTTGTGCAATCGGGACAAATTCAGAGCCAAGGTACTGTCAAACTGCAGGTTAGTTTTCTGATTCCTGCTCCGATTTGTGTTCAAAATACACAATTCAATTGAAAACCAGTTGTTTCTCGATCATAAACTGATGTTTGTGGATGGATGGACTGATGGACAAGGTTAACCAATTGCTTAACCACGCTTTTCACTTCGTGTGTGCAGGGTGAAAATGAGATGAGCATGATTCTCTTGTTGACATAAGTAAAATTGGCCACTTATTGGCCCAAGGGCACCGCCATTGTTGAGACACTGGAAAGGACTTGATATCCATTATTTTCTGGTTACGAAAGGTTACATTTAAATGTTTATCCTTTACACTAAAATGCTAAACTTTATCTTACTATAATTCACCAAATGTCCGTCCATCTGTCTGTCTGTCTGTCCATTCGAAGGTACCGTAAAAACTGCTGAACCGATCGCAACGATATTTTGGGTGGGCAATCCTGGGATCTCCAGGAGTAAAATAGGCTATGTAGTTTTCCCAATTTCAGCTTTGGTCTCCAGCATTCTCAGGTTTGGACTCCCGCATAACATTCGCGTTCGCATAACGTTCATTGTGACCATGTTTTCATTGTGACGATGTTGTTTTCCCGGGTGCCGCACAAACGGCTGCACCGATCGCTGCACGGCTGCACCGATCGAACTTGGTGACCTCGGACAAAGACCTTTTATAAGGACAGGGGTTGAATACCTGCTTGAGAGAATTCTAACCCATTTCAACTGAAGGAAACACGTATCGGGAGTACATACGACATAGCGATTGTGAACACGATTATCGATCACGATTCACGATCACGATCATAGTGTATCGATCACTGTGGGACATTTGGTGAATTATAGTAAGATACTGTTTAGATTTTGATGATGTGCGTGTGATATGATTTAACGGATGTTTATATGAATCGTTTAAAAGAAAAAAAGCCTTCAATTTCTGATATTTAGCCTTTTCATTTGGGCCCCCCAATTGAAGCCCCGCCCAGAGGGCGGGTACCGTTGCTAGTGTATTAAATGGACCCTTTGCATCACAGTATCAGTTACCCAAGTCAATTTTTGGTTAAACAAGACAAAATAATTTAGAAATCCAATTAAAATTTTTAGAAATTTAGAACCCACTCCTCCCTCCAGGTCTTTAAAACAGCTGTTCACCACCATCTCTTATCTTCCCCCATCCAAAACCTTGATCTTTTCTACCCCTGTTAATTTCACCCCAGATTCACTTTTTTGAAATACCGACTTATTTTCTTGAAGTTCAAGCAGTGTCCATGGGTTTTATACCTCTCCCACCTCCCCCCCTTCCCATGCCCCCCTCCCCCAAAGCCTTCTCCCTCCCACAGATCTCCTGATGTTCCTGTTCTCTACTGTTGTACTCGTGTGCTTCCCTCTCTCTCCCCATCTTGTCTCCCGCTCCCTTTATTATATGTTTTATGTGTCTGTTTGTTTTTTTGTGATTAATGTTAGCTCTTACACGAGCCTCGATCTTGTATACAACAAAAAAAAAAAAAAAAAAAAAAAGGTTTGGGCAAATCTACATCGGGAATCGGCTTATGGTTTACTTGGTCAATAAACGTAACTGCAAACAACAAGTTCACTATTGAAATTAATCAATATTCGTGACTGAAGTGCATTAAAAACGTGATTTGGATGAAATTACATTTCCGATGGCTCAACTGTGAGACGGTAACACAAAGCAGTTTGGAAACCGCACAAAAACTATTAATCAGGTTATGGAAGGCACACCGGCAGTCGCAGCAGAACTTTTGGTGAGATAACCACAAGCGGTTTCCGGAAGTTCCGCAGCATCTGTCGCCGTAGTAGGTGGAAGTACTGGGCTGGGGTCGAAGGGTGTACCACCGAAACGTTCACCGTATCCCCATCAATACCCTTCTGAGAGCTGTCACACAACTGGCATTTCACACGGGGACATGGATGGTGAGGACAGACGTTGCAATCACACAGATTAAAGGAAACCTTAAATGCTTTTAAATAATTAACTTCAGAAGGTTAGCCTTATTAAAAAAAAAAGCATTGCTGTTCTTCATTTAACAGAAGTTGAAAAATGATTATTGTGCAAATAACAACAACCCTAATAATAACAATGATGATAAAAATAATAATCTATATACTAGAGCAAAGTCGAGGGCACACCTTCGCATATCTGCATGCTTCCCACCTAAAGAAAAGTTGAAAGATGGCATAACGTTCCACCAGGATTGAACCAATATCAAATTTTGAGTAAAAAAAAATTCCCCCTGTTTTGACCCATGACCCTAAGTCCCCACCTCCTGGAGCATTAACTGGGGGTCAAATCCCCAAAAATCGTTACATACTTTATGTAACGTCTTGATTGCATATACAAAGCTTCATTCAAAAATGTATACAAATGTACCTGTCATTGCATATTTGGTATTGAACCTTTTGGCCAGGGTGCCAGCGATTGTGCCCGGTGGAGCGGACCACAAATGATACTGCTCTTGCACCTTATTGCCATGTGGTGACCATAACTACCAAGTTTGATGAATTTCTGCCCAACCGTTTAGGAGGAGATAGCGTGACAGACAGACGGACAGACAGAGAAGATTACAACATGCCCCCGTTTTTCTTTCAAAAAGCATGGGGATACTAATAGAGCAAGTGTTAGTATGCATGTATGTCCACTCTATACCCATTGGTAGAACAGTTGGTCTGACGCCACCCACAATTGTAACCTGAAAAAAAAAAATACGTCCCCCATTTTGGTAAGCCTAAAGCATCTTCGGAATTGCAATATTTACAATTGCCATGCCCTCTCTACAAGTTTCTCATTCAGTATAAAACAACCTAAAGTGACTGTTACAAAGATCATCAAATATCAAGCAGCTTGCAAAGCAGTTGATACGAAACAGCTGCTTTGGTAAACTATAACAAGCCACTTGGTAACGGAATATGTCCCAGGTGTCAGCCTATGGCCCAGTGCAATTAGAATTATCCGAGTTGTATATCCACAATGTATTATATATGGACGTAAACATTCGGCATGTTTTTGTTTTAATGTAACCCAAGTTATTTGTATTTTCGGGAGTGATTGAGGCAGCGGTCTGTTTCCTAAACACCGCCCAAATAAAGGGATCTGTCAGAAGAACGCGTTGCATGCTTGGAACAAGACCACTCATATGGCGGGTACTCTGCTAATGCAGCAAGTGTTGGTTTGATTCTTAACAAAGAAGTTTTTTTTTTTTTTTTTAATCTGAAACTTATAATCTTTGTCAACATAATTAAAGATAACTTTTTTGGATGATAATTTTTTTCGATGTTTTACTTCTTGCAGCAAAAACCAAGGCTACGCAAGTTGAACAGACAGCCAGCAATATGACAAGAAGGACATCAGGAACAGGTCCAGGTCAAAGCAGTCGTGTCACCAGAAAACGTCATCAACAAGAGACATCAGAAGAACCTGTTGCATGCGAGGAACAAGATCACCAGAGTAAAAGAGAAAGACGCCAACAAGAAACGGCAGAAGAACGAGCTGTGAGATTGGTCCAACTTTGTGAAAATGCAAGACGATGTCGGCAAACTACCTGAATGAGGAAATACGCCACTGCCGGAAGAGCAATGAAATGCAACATAAAACAGATTGAAGAGGACCCAAGTTGCAAGCAATATGCAGGATTATTTTTTGATACACCATGCAAAGCATCCGTATTTGGCGTCAGGAAGGGCATCCGGCCATAAAAACATTGCCTCAAACAGGGAACCATGATTGTCATGGGGCCCGCAAGGCTAACTCCTGCTCTAGCGGGGAAAATGGCCATAAAACGATCATTCATTCATATTCATTCATGCAAAGCAAACACTGTAAGGCAAATGGAGCATGGAGTCTGAGTACACCTGTTGCTACAAAGGGCAAGTTAATCTAGAAGGTGTCACATGCCCACCTGACAGAATTAGGAAGTTGTCCGCGACATTAACAAAAGTGGACAAACTTTCCTAAAGAACATTGTCACCTACAACGATATTCTTGCTTTGGCTTCACTGGGCTCGGGTCAATATACAACCAGAACAGCCATACCCCAAAAAAATTGCAAATTTTAGTTTTATTGCATTTCCTTATATTTTAAGACTTACTTAGGAACATATCAAAAGTTGGACAGAAATGGACCATGGGAAAGTAAAAAATTTTGACATGATAAAAATGTCACAAAACCATGCACGATTCACTACGTCGAAAACGTCTTTGGTTTTTTATTTTTGTTTCTTTTTGTTTATATAAATTAATTTGTTCCACTGAGACCAGCTGCAAAGGCAACATTTCAAAAAAATGTCCCAGATCCTCCGTGACCACTACAATGCACCACGAGAAGATGATGAAGAAGCACAAAAACGTGCAATTCTTCAGACTGCTGCAAAACTAATAAAAAGTGACATAAAAACAACAGTTGCACCACATGGGGATACATACCCAACTACTGCAGACCTAAGCCTTACTGCTGCATTGGGGTATGTCCCAACTAGCCTGCGATTCTTGCTGCAGCATCTTTTGGTCGGGAAAGATACATCTAGGGAGGTTGCTGGTATTGGACAAGCAGTCATCCAAGCAGTGCGTCCAAGGGCTGTAATTGCACCATTGCAGCTTGGTCTTGCAGTGCAAATGCATCACTTGTATAGGTCTCGTTTCTTGATAGATAGTCTATCAACCTTTGGCTTTTCCTCATCTTACTCCGAAGTGCAACGGTTTGAAGTAAATGCAGCCTCTTCTCTTGCTCCGGATGTGTTTGGAGGTGACACCGACATTCTTGATACATCCTTGTTATTTGCTGGAGACAATGTGGACCACAACATCATAACGTTGGATGGAAAGGGTACCTTTCATGGGATGGGCATGATAGCAGCTATTACACCAGGGCGTCAATCTAGCCACATCATATCTAGAAAGAAAATGTCTGACAGGAAGCTCGTCGAACTGACGAAGATCAATATAATAGATTACCGCTATGCAGAGCACGTCAACCGCAACCTCAAATTTCAGCCCCTCCCTTTGTTATCAATTTGTGATCGCCCAATTGACATATTATGGGAGATGTCATTTTGCTTCGAAAAGAGTGCACCAAATTGGCAAGGCATGATGCACTTTCTGCATGAGGAGTGTGATCACCCAGGGAAAGCCTCAATACAGTTTCTCCCAATGATTGATATGAACCCAGGTGACAAAACCTGCATCTTGTCAACTCTTGATTACCTGAGCAAACTTGCATCAAAACACAACATGCCAGCAATCATCACATTTGACCAACCGCTGTTTTGGAAGGCCTCTGAGATAGTGAATGCTCTTCCTGCTGATAACCCAATCCATAATGCAGTGCTACTGCTTGGGAGCTTCCACACATTAATGAATTTGTTGGGTGCCATTGGAAGTTTGATGGATGGAAGTGGACTGAAAGAGATCCTGGAAACAGTGTATGGTCAAAATGCTGTTGTGCACATGCTGAGTGGGAAGGCGGTGCAACGTGCTTTTCGTGGCCATTTGCTTGTGGATCAGTGTCTTACACGTCAGGTTGTTGGCAAGATTGTGGAAGTTGACCCTGGGTTTCAAGAACAAGTGGCAGAACTGGAGCGACTGTACATTTCCCTGGAGACTGTCGAAAGTGACACTATAGAGTCTGTGTTGCAATCAGAGTGCATTCATTTCATTGACAATAGATTGAATCAGGAAAGGAATAAACTTGCAAAGGACTCGAAAACCAGTGCACTTTGGATCAACTACCAGCGTATGTTGGGAATTGCAAGGGCACTTGTGGCAGCTGATCGGACGGGGTCCTGGGAGATGCATCTCCAAGCCATATCAGCTTGCTTGCCGATATTTGCAGCTGCTGGCCATCCCAATTACCTGAAGTCAGCTCGACTCTATCTCGAGAAGATGCTTGCGTTAGAGGATGACAACCCTGAGGTTCATCAGAAGTTCCAATCTGGTTATCATGTAATCCGGCGCAGTGACCAATACTGGGCTGGCCTAGGCTCTGATCTTGTGATAGAACAGACATTAATGCGCTCACTGAAAAGCCAAGGGGGGCTGACTCGAGGAAGTGGGATGTCAGAGCACCAGAGAGCAGTTTGGACTCTGTCTTCAACCATATCGTCCTCCTACAACCTTGCTATGCAAGAACTGACCTCGAGTAGCTACTCAACAAGTGAACAACATAAGGAGTTGACAACATCCAGGGTGAGTCGAGATGAAGCTGATCGTGGCAAAGTTGCCGAAAAACTGGACAGCTTCACACCATTTTCTGATGACAAGTCATTGCGCAATATCATCACAGGGGTTACTGCAAATGAGGATGTCAATGTTCATGACCTATTCAAAGTAGGTAGTGACATTGTCAAGAAGATGGATGATCACCCAGCTTACTCCTATTCACACAAAAGGAGTTCTAAAGCCAAGACACTTGCATTCAGCAGGGCAGTCAAAGTTGCTGAGGACCGCACAATAGATCCAGCATTACTATTCCAGAGGTTCTTAGTGGTGTCACAGACGGGAGATCTCCAGATAGGTGAAGTGATGAAATATGAACTCTGCCCATACCCAATGTCTCTTTTTGAGGCAAAAAACATCCTGCGCCAGCCAGATAAACCACAGTTGGCGGAGGCAATAAGGAATTATGCTACAACCAAATCTGACAATGCTGTCAACCAGACAGTTCCAGGAACAGATCACTATGTTCTTGACGGGGGATCACTTATTCACCGCTTAAAGTGGACAGAGGGATTCACCTACAGTTCCATTGCAGATGAATATGCCCCATTTACAGTACGACACTATGGCAAAGCTACTGTTGTGTTTGATGGTTATGAGGCTGGGCCAAGCACAAAGGACTGTTCTCATCAACGTCGGAATAGAAACAAGAATGCCACCAAGGTTAACATTACGGAGTCAACAAAATTTGTTGGGAAAAAGGAGGACTTTCTGTCGAATGAGTCAAACAAGCAGGCAATGATACTGTTGATTATAGAGGTGTTGCACAAGGAAGGCTGTGAGGTGATCCAAGCAGAGGGAGATGCTGATGTTGAGATTGCAAAAGCGGCCGTCGCAAATGCGGCTTCCAGATCTACAACCCTCATTGGAGAAGATACAGATCTCCTTCTCCTCCTGCTCTTCTATATGGTGGAGACAAACTGCATTGAACTCTATTTCCGTTCTGACACGGCAAAATCAAATGTCTACAATATCAAAGTCCTTCAGCAGATACTTGGAAATGCAGCCTGCAGAGATATATTGTTCCTTCATGCATTAACTGGCTGTGACGCAACGTCTCGTGTCTTTGGGATTGGAAAGAAGTCAGGGTTTCAAAGAATCATCAAGAAAGAAAAGGAACTGATAGACAGCTCAAAGGTGTTCTGTAAACCACAGCAGAGTCAGGATGTTATTGAAACTGCAGGCTGCAGAGCAATGGTGGCATTGTTTAAAGCAAATCAGAACGACTCATTGGCATCGATCAGATACAACATTCTCTGCAAAAAGGTTGCAAGGGCTAAGGCATTTGTCACTCCTGAAAGACTGCCACCCACATCCGCTGCCTGCAAGTTTCATTCTCTGCGGACCTATTACCAGGTAATGGAATGGATGGGCCTTTGTTGTGGAATGGAGCCAACGGAGTGGGGATGGAAGGTAGAAGGAGGAAAACTTGTTCCAGTGATGACAGACAAAAGCCCTGCTCCAGACTTACTACTTCAGATGATTCACTGCAACTGTTCAGTTCTCCTCCTGCTCTTCTATATGGTGGAGACAAACTGCATTGAACTCTATTTCCGTTCTGACACGGCAAAATCAAATGTCTACAATATCAAAGTCCTTCAGCAGATACTTGGACCCTCAGTCGTGCACCAGTGCATGTGGACATTGCCAGGACAGCAACTGTGACAATATGAGTGTTGAACCAGACATAGAGGAGGAGGAGGAGGACGATGAAACTGGAATCTAAGACTAGAAGGCATATGGTACTTCCACATGTGTCAAAATTGTCCAATTTTTTATATGTTGCTTTCCATGTCATAGACTGGCAGAAACAATCAAAGAACATATATTTGTGCAAATATTTACTTTAAATTGCGAATGGTCTCAGGATTAGCACTGCATAAACTACCAGCAACGATCATAATACAAATATTGGTGCAAAATTAACTTTAAATTGTTAGTGGTCTGATGATTATCAGTCAATTTTTTTACGTTTTATCTGCCGGCAGCCATCTTGTTTTCTGACGTCACTGAGGGACTTTCCCATGCGTCAAAATTGTCCAACTTTTAATATGTTGTCTTCCACTTCATAAACTACTAGAAATAAGCATAAAACAAAAATTTGCAATTTTTTTGGGGTCAGGCAGTATATTGACCCGTCTCCTAATGATGGTGCGTGACGTTTCCGGCCAACGTTCAAGAGTCAGGACAAGATGTATCACAGAATCGATTCACTTCTTCCAAGGCAGGATGCTCAGCCTCAATTTGCTCTGCTGTACTTTCATGACAACGACAATGAGATGGAAAACAGGATGGCAGTCATGCTCGGTTTGAATGCGGCCATTGTCCAAGATCTACAGGAGGCCCTGCATCAATACAACCCAAACATTCATTGCTGTAAAGCTGCCATTGAATCGACTAACCAAGAGGATTATGATATTGTACTGTGTGCTGAGAAGAGCAGGAAACCAAGCAGTGAGCAATGTCAACGATACAACCTCTCCAAAGCATCAGAAGTTGCTACAATTATCCCATTTACACCAATTGATGTGTGGCACTCAAACACTTCAAACTTTATTCATTACGCGGATGATACTGCCATTGTGGGCTGTCTTTCTGATCAATCGTCCTTTGTATTGTAATGCGATGATTGACACATACACTAAATGGTGTGGGGACTTTAGTCTCACTCTGAATGTGTACAAAACTAGAGACGATCTTGGATTTTAGAAAGGTCACAATCATGAGCCTGAAACCATAAATGGTAAAAAGGTGGAAGTTGTTAACAAATAAAAAATACCTGGGCATTATTATTGACAATCAATCTAACTTTTGATGAAAATACCGATGCTGTGTACAATAATTCAATGCAAAGATTGTATCTTCTCAGGAAGTTGAATTCATTTTGTGTTAGCTCAAGCGTGATGCGGATGTTGCCAATTCCTTGCTGATCAGTGTTTTCTCATTTAATTTGGTTACCTGGTACAGTTATCTAAATGTGTGGAATAAGTCAAGACTGAGTGGTCATTTAAAGTTGGTGGACCTTCAATCTGTGTGGAATCTTTATATCTGTGAGCGTTGAATAGGAAGCCAACATATTGTCGCGTCCCCGGGGTTAAGACCCCCGGGTGACGGATGACCGAAACAAGCTTTAACTCCGAGGCGTACTTCGAACCTTGGCGGGATTGTCTTTGGCGTGCGCGGGAAAGACCCAAAGCCTTATCTGATCGGACGGCAGACACTGGGTTATTCCAAACCCACAACCACAAATACGGGACAAGCAAAATCCACAATACAAGAAGGAAATACAAAAATAAAGGATTTAATGAATATAAATGCAGGGGACAAAAATGAAGGGCGAGGTAAAAACTATAATTCCTAATTGAGACGTCTCCACTCAGACTCGTACACAAACAAGGGGAAATATTAAATAAAAATATATGATGTTCCTGCCAGCCGGCACTCAACTCTGGTGCCACTTTAGACTGTGGCAAGGCACCATACCTTATGTGCAGGTTGTCACAGGTTGGTCAGGTCCAAGAGTGTCATCCACCCTGCCAAATTCCAAATTTATCGCATGGGGCCAATCAATTTCCCCAAATTTTCCTTTTATCCGGCCGTACTGGCAAGCATGTGGATCGGCCTCCTCCGGTGACCTTTACTACACTACTACACTTGGCTACGACAGCTCCGCCACTTTACCGTGCGAGGGCTATCGGATGAGTTGAACAGCCGAACTGCCAACATGCCCCACGAGTGTCCACAAGGGTGCGACCCACCATCCATCCTTTAGCCCCCTGTGAGGACCACAGCTCCACAAGCCCAAGTTGGCCAATGTGGTGAGCACCTGCTGTCAATCCCACCATTCCCAAGACCTCGGACCGGGGGTGGGGGGAGGGGGGGGTTGGAGGGGGGCATGGTCACAGTGCGTGGTATCCACACAGCCACATCCCCTGCACCTCCACACATCCCCCAGTCCGACCAAATGCAGCCCCCAGTGCCCAACCACATGTGACCTCACCCAAAGTCTAGTGGACAGTTGTGTTCCACGAGTAGACTCAATCCCAGAAGACACTGGTCGCACACCTTGACCACCCATACCACCTCGACCACCCATACCACCTCGACCACCCATACCACCTCGACCACCCATTGACCCTCAGACTGCACAAAACTCCATCCCTACAACCAGTGGCCCAATATTTGAGCCGTCACCACTCTAGCCATTTGAAGGCTGTGTCCTGCTACTCTACCAATTTTGTCCCCACCTCCAACACTTTGGTCTAACACATTGGATCAATAATGGTGTCATTGGCCCCAGTGTCCACCATCGCATCACAAAATTCCCCCTCACTTTTGCATCGAACCCTCAAATTACCCATGCCATTTTTTTTTCACCATTCACTATTTCCACCAAAGAAGGGCGCTTCTTCACACATTTGCCCACTGAGCATGGCCCCATATGCTTGGCTCGATCAAATTTATCTCCGATTGATCCCAAGGCTCTCTTCCCTAACCGAGAGTCCACAAATCACAGCGGAACATCTGTGGGAGACCATGCTCACACCATCATGTTCCACAGATGCTCCAATGGTTGTCCAGTGGGCTATATCATTCCTGCCCTATGCGGTTTGACCCATGTCCATTGACCAGCACAGCATGGCAGGCCACCACATGTTGGCTGCCCCAGAGTCTCAGGGAGAGGCTGACAGGCCGCATGCCCGGGCGGCCACCACATCAGGCCCTTATTGGCCGTCCACAGTGCCGCCACCAAAGGGTGGCCCACAACACCTCCCCTTAGTGGTCCTCATGGTGCACCATGCTAGGTGCCCACAAGTGGCCTCCTCGGACCCCCGGAGGTCTCAACCCCCTCTAGGGTCCGGCGACCCTGCAGGCCTGAGACACTCGCTCGGACGGTGCCCCGATGAACCAGGGACGCCACACTCCACCAGACCCCCCGTGGGGCCTGGGTGTTACCACGACACCCATAGTCGGACCCCATGTCCAAGTATTGTCAATGCAGCCCCCCAATGCAAACCTCTCCTGGTCCGAATTTGGGGACCAACTCCCTCCAAGGCTGTTCCAAATCAAATTCCCATTTAAATTTGAGTTTGATTTTAAATATACTTGTAAAAAATTTGGCCTCGTGTGCCCAACCGCAGCTGCAGGTTACAACCCCTTCTTCAAATTTTTCTGCCCCTCCCTGCAGCTGTTCCAAATTCACTAAGGGGATTGCTTTTTCCGAGGCTCTATTTCCTGACTCCTCCATGTCCGAATCCAGCTCAAGGCCAAAACACCCCCCCAATTAGGTACTTATTTTCGGAACCTCCTGTGCCCAATTGTGGTTCGTGGTGAGGGTTCCCTGGGTTATCTTAATCTCATCCTGGGGATACTTACCGGACCGACTCACCTCATCTCCTAGACTGTGTTGGACTCGAGCAAACTCTACCTTGATGGTACTGTCCAAAGTGCTCGGCTGCGACAGTACCATTTCATTCACAATTTCCCCACTCAGGTTCTGTAACACGAGCCTCCAATTATTTTACCTCTTCCGCTAAACCACCTCCCTGGTGCTGCAAAAGTCCCAATTCGTCCCTCTGCTGGTGCATTCTGGAGAGGGAGCCAACACCGGCAACAACATCATTCTGCCACCTACCCTTTGTGGATCTGCCGGGTTATATAATGAACAATTCCAGAAATCAATGACTGTTGTATGTCATTATGAAAAAGACCCACTTCTTCTTGACAATAACACCAAATCCAAAGTGGAAAGAAATACACGAGCCTCTTAAACCTCGAGAGCAGCAAAGAGGCTGTCCCGACATGTATGCCAGAGTTTTAAAGATAAAGTACGACTTCTTGATGGATGATCTCATCAGGAAAAGTTTTTTCGACAAGGCCTGAGGACCACGTGAACAAAATGGACAGAAAGAATGTCATCTACAACATACCATGTGAAAATTGTGAAGTCAAGAATGTTGGCCAAACATCCAAATGTTTAACCATACGGCTATACGGCTTTAACCATACGGCTTGGAGTTCCCCAAGGCAGTGTTCTGGGCCCTGTGCTTTTTCTGGCCTTCATCAATGATCTCTCCGACTCTCTTGAAAATCCTCTCTATCTCTTTGCTGATGACTCCACTCTCTGCCGCTCCGTACCGCATCCCTCAGATCGGCAGTCTGCAGCCTCCTCACTCTCTGCAGACCTGGACAAAATCACAGACTGGGCAAACAAGTGGAACATGTCTTTCAATCCTGACAAATCTCACACTCTTACGATGTCTCTCCAAAAAGACCGACTGGACAACCCTCCCATCTACTTTCTAAATAATCCTCTCCAAGAAGTTCTGTCACTCAACCTTTTGGGTCTCACTATCTGCCATGATCTTTCCTGGGAAAACCACATTTCCAAGCTGGCCTCCAAAGCCAGTCGCCGACTGGGCATCCTCCGTCGTGCGAAGTCCTTCCTTGGCACACCTGAGCTCCTCACCACATACAAGACTTTCATCCGCAGCTCAATGGAATACTGTAATCCCCTCCGGGCTGGTGCTCCTGCCTCACACCGAGCTCATCTTCACACTGTTGAAACCAAAGCATTCAGAATCATTGGAATCTCCTGCGATGAAGCTACATCCGAGGGCCTTTCACTTACTCACCGCATGCAGGTTGGTGGTCTTTCTGTCTTCTACCGACTCCTCTCCGGCCTTGCTCCTCCAGCTCTCTCTGGGCTCTGTCCCCCAAATATTCCTACAGGTCGCACAAGATCTGCCTGCAACCCTCTTCTGGTTAAACTGCCAAAATCAAGACTCTCTGCTCACCTTCACTCCTTCATTCCTTTTTTCTCCGCCTCTGGAACAAACTCCCTCACTCTCTTCAATCCCACTCCTCCCTCCAGGTCTTTAAAACAGCTGTTCACCACAATCTCTTATATTCCCCCATCCAAAACATTGATCTTTTCTACCCCTGCTAATTTCACCCCAAATCCACTTTTTTGAAATACCAACTTCTTTCCTGGAAGTCCTTGGTGTCCTTGTGTTTTATACTTCTCCCACCCCCCCCCCCCCCCTTTCCCACGCCGCCTCCCCCCAAGCCCTCTCCCACACATTCCCGATGTCCCTGCTCTCAAATGTTGTGTTTATGTGCTTCCCCTTCTCTCCCCATCTTGTCTACCGCTCCCCATTTTATATACTTTGTTTGTTTGTCTGTTTGATTTGTTTGTGTGATAAATGTTAGCTCTTTCACGAGCCTCGATTCTGTATACCAAAAATAAAAAAAATAAAAAAATAAAACCAAACACCAATGTGCTGTGAGGGAATAAGATAGGCTTTCCTTGCTTGCGACACACACACACACACACACACACACACACACACACACACACACACACACACACACACACACACACACACACACACACACACACACGTTCTCATAAAATTCGACCACTATCCTTGGCACAGTGTCATTAAGATTGAATCACGAGATTATCAGGCCTAGTGTTCCTGTAAAAACTCAATCAAAGGACACATCGATTTACATCCCACATAAAAGTACTATACAATCCATTGCAACGCCAACAAAATTGAAAGAATAATTTGAATGCAGGGAGCCCTGTGATTGACGAGGGCTTGGAGCAATCTTTGCTCTCTTCTCCGAAACTACACACACGATTTTGACGAAACTGATCACAACCTTCATCACCCATGATGTAATGAAGTTTCTTCATGGCATAAAAAATAATGGGGTCCCCCACTTCACCACCCCAAAAAAATAAGTATTTACCATCTTCTCCGTTACATATTTTGTGCGTCATTCACACATACGAGTCGGTTCCCTGGTTCTACCAGGTGAGCCCAGGGGCATTGCCCCTATTTTTTTTTTGTGCATGCTGTACTGCACAATATTTGTGGTTAAATCATTATAAATACGATACAAGTATGTTATTTTTTATGTGATTAATCTATTTTTCTTTATACAATAAATGTGAAAAAAACCCAAGCCTGGATTTAAAATGGATTAGCATAATATCCCATAATGTCAAAGTGGAATTTTTTTTTTTTAGAAATATTTTACAAATTAATTAAAAATGAAAAGCTAAAATGTCTTGAGTCAATAAGTATTCAACCCCTTTGTTATAACAGTTCAAATTGAGCTCAGGTACATCCAATTTCCTTTGGTCATCATTGAGAGGTCTCTACCACTTGATTGGCGTCCACCTGTGGCCAATTCAATTGATTGGACATGATGTAGAACGAAACCTACCTTTCTATATAAGGTCCCACAGCTGACAGTGCATGTCACAGCAGAAACTCCACCAAGAGTGGTCAATAGAACTGTCCATAGAACTCCAAGATAGAATTGTTAGGAGGCATAGATCTGGGTAAGGGTACAAAAACAATTTCTAGAGTGTTGAAAGTTCCCAAGAGCACAGTGAGCTTCATCATGAGGAAATGGAAATGGAACTACGCAGACTCTTCCTGGGGCTGGCCGTCTGACCCAACGAAGCAACCGGGCAAGAAGGACCTTGGTCAGGGAGGTGACCAAGAACCAAATGACCACTCTGACAGAACGACAGAATTCCCTGGCTGAGATGGGAGAACCTACCGGAATGACACCAGTATTCACAAATTCACAGCACTTCACAAATCTATTTTAGACAGAAGCCACTCCTGAGAAAAAGGCACATGACAGCACACATGGAGTTTGCAAAAAAGCACGTGAAAGACTCAGAGCATGAGGCAAAATATTCTGTGGTCTGATGAGAGGAAAATTGAACTCTGGCCTGAATGTAAAGTGCTACATCGGGCGGAAACAAACAAACAACAGGCATTTTAAGGCCATTTTCCCTGCTAGAGCGGGGATTAGCCTTGCGGGCCCCATGACAATCTTCTACATTTTGGCCTATTTTCTACATCTCCCCTTGTTAACCCCCTCCCCGCATTTCTTCTTCCAGCACATTTAGCCAAGTCTTTCTCGGTCTTCCCCATCCTCTACTTCCTTCTACATTCATTTCCATCACTCTTCTCAACCAGTCATTTTCATCCTTCCTCAACACATGACCAAACCATCTCAACCTGTTTCTCTTCACAGCATCCATCACAGGCTCTATTCCCATCATCTTTCGCAATTCATCATTTGTCTTCCTCTTCCTCAACCCATGACCAAACCATCTCAACCCGTTTCTCTTCACAGCATCCATCACAGGCTCTATTCCCATCATCTTTCGCAATTCATCATTTGTCTTCCTCTCTCTCAACATTACTCCGCACATCCACCGAACCATTCGCATTTCCACCCTTTCCAGCCTGCGTTGCTGCTCCAGGTTCATTACCCATGTCTCGCTCCCATAAATCATAACACTTCTCACACATGCAGCATACACTTTTCCCTTCAGCTTCAACGACACTCCCCTCCTTGTCAGCACGCCACTCAGTTCCCGAAACGTCTTCCATGCACATCTCACTCCAGCAACCGTTGCCGAGTCTGATCCACCTTCTCCATTCAGCATGTCTCCTAGGTAGCAAAATGTTTTCACACCTTCCAGCTTCACGCCGTCTCCAAGATCCAACTCAACATTTCCTCCATCTGCAGCTCCCTCTGTGCACACGTAACACTTCAATGTAGCTGCCACACTGGTTAATGACCCTCTCAGACCACTACATTTTTGATGAACCCATTGTGCATTGAATGGAGTTCACTCCGACACCCTTCCTGCACACAGCACACGGCCACTTCCCAGTTCTTTCCACCTCACCACATGCTTTACCACTTGCCATCACCTTCGTTTTTCCGATATTCACCTTCAGACCTTTTGTCTCCATACATTCCTTCCACTTGTTCATCTTCTCCTTCAGTCCATCCATACTCTCCACAATCAAGACCAAATCATCTGCATACAACAACTCCCACGGTAAACCCTCCTTTACATTCCGAGCCAGCACCTCCATCACAGCTACAAATAGTAGTGGACTTAGTACCGACCCCGGCTGCACTCCCACCTTCACCTCAAACTCACCACTGTTAGCGTCCTTTGTCCTTACAGCTGTGCGCGCTCTCTCGTACATTGCCATCACTACACTGATCAACCATTGCTCCACTCCTAACTTCCTCAATGCCCATGTCACAACTTCACATGGAACCCTATCGAATGCTTTCTCCAGATCAACAAACCCAAGAAACAACTTCTTCCTCCTCTCCATGTACTTCTCCTGCAACTGCCTCACAATAAAAAGCGCGTCTGTCGTTCCTCTTCCTGGAATAAATCCAAACTGCATTTCGTCCATCTTCACTTTCTTCCTTATCCTCCTCTGCAACACCCTTTCCAATACCTTCATTCCATGCTCCAATAACTTTATCGCTCAATACGAGCCACAGTCCAGAGGGTCACCTTTCCCCTTCAATAAAAGGACAAGGGTACTCAGTTCCCAATCCACTGGAATGCGGCCTTCTTTCACCACCAGATTACAGATCTCTGTCATTCTCTTCACACCCCAACTTCCCGCTGCCTTCAACATATCTCCCACAACTCCTGTCGGCCCTCCCGCTTTTCTACTCTTCATTGCTTTTATCGCTTCCTCAACTTCCTTCTCAGTTATCTTCTCTGCTGGTCCTAAAACTGGGTGACTCTTGACGTTGCCATCTCATTCATTCTCTGCATTCAACAGCATTTCCATGTATCTCTTCCATCTTCCTTTAATTCCATCTGGGTCCACAACGATTTGTCCCACTTCATCCTTCAAGCAACTCACCCCCATCACATCACACCTCTCTTTCGCTATCTGCTTTGCAATCCTGAATACCGCTCTCTGACCCTCTTCCGAATCCAAGTGTTCTCCAAACATTTTCCTACATGCCTCCTGCGCCTTTGCTACCTCTTTCTTTGCAGCCTCCTGGGCTGCCTTATAACTTTCATGCTCTGCCTTTTCTGCCCCCGTACCCTTAGCCCCCTGCTACTTCTTGAACCTCTTCCTCTTCTCGTCAATCCTCTTTCGAACTTCATCATCCCACCACCATGTTTCCGAGTGCCTCGGTGGTCCTTTTGTCCATCCTCATACCTCACCATCGGCTCCCAACAGACTAGCTTTCATTGACATCCAACCACTTTCAAGCTCAACCACATCATCCTCTACCCTACTCAGCCTCTCTTTTAATGCCTCCTCACCGTCACCTCTTTCAACCTCCACACCTTCATTCTCCGTTGGTACTTCACCCGCCGAGCTCTCCTCGCACCTTTCACCCTTATGTCGCAGGCAACCAAGTGATGCTGTGAAACAGCCTCCCCCCCCCGGGATCACCTTTGTGTCCCGGAGGTGCCCCCGATCTCACCAATGCACCATCAGGTAGTCAACGGTTGTCGTCGACCCACCTGACGTGTAAGTAACAAGCTTATTATCCTCTTTCTGGAACTGAGTATTACAAATTAACAAACCAGCTCCATCAGCAAACTCCAAAATCCTTTCACCTTCTCCATTCCTCACACCATATCCGTAACCCCCATGAACTCCCTCAAAACCATCTATACTCCTTCCCACATGTCCATTTAGGTCTCCTCCTATCACAACAACTTCATCATCTTTCACGTTTTCCATCAGCTTCTCTATCGCACACCAGAACTTGTCCTTCTCTTCATCGCTCCGACCGACCTGCGGAGCATATCCCAAGATGACGTTCACCAAGAGCTTTCCAATCATCATTTTCACCATCATCAACCTTTCACAGACTCTATTCACACTCACCACACTGTCTACAAACTCCTCAGAAAACAGGACACCAATGGGAAATCGGAAATCGGATCAGGTGGAAACCGAGCACAGCTTATTCATTAGCAATCTAACATCATCCTACCGTGAAGCATGGTGGTGCCAGCATCATACTATGGGGAAGCTTTTCAGTGGCAGGGATTGGGAGGCTTGCATGGATAGAGGGAACAATGAATGGAGCCAAATACAGGCAAATCCTTGAGGAGACCCTGCTTCAGAGTGCAAAAGACTATGGACTGTGGCAAAGATTTACGTTCCAACAGGACAATGACCCCAAACATGCAGCCAAAGTAACACTGGAGTGCCTTCAGAACAACAACGTGAACGTCCTCGAGTGTCCTAGCCAAAGCCCAGACTTGAATCCCATTGAAAAGCTGTGGAAAGGCTTGAAGATTGCTGTTCACCGACGCACCCCATCCAACTTGACAAAGCTTGAGCAAATCTGCAAGAAAGAATGAGAGAAACTCCCCAAATCCAGATGTGCAAAAGCTGATACAGACATACCAAGAAGACTCAAAGCTGTAATCGCTGCCAAAGGCACTTATATGAAGTACTGACTAAGGGGGATGAATACTTATGTAAATTAGATATTTCTGCATTTCATTTTTAATTATTTTGTAAAAATGTCTAAAAAAAACCCATATAGATCATTGACAAAAAAAATCTCAATTTTTTTAATTCAGACTGTAACATAACAGAATGTGAAAAAGTCAAGGAGTGCGAATACTTTCTGAAGGTACTGTCTGTGCTTTGAGGATCTTGTTATTTTATTATAGAAGACTTATGTGAGGAACACATGTTTAATAATATCTTATATCATATATGCCTTATCATATCATATACGTAGAGCAACAACGAAGGCTGGAAAGGGTGGAAATGCGAATGGTTCGGTGGATGTCTGGAGTATCGTTGAGAGAGAGGAAGACAAATGATGAATTGCGAAAGATGATGGGAATAGAGCCTGTGATTGATGCTGTGAAGAGGAACAGGTTGAGATGGTTTGGTCATGTGTTGAGGAAGGATGAAAGTGACTGGTTGAGAAGAGTGATGGAAATCAAGCTTTTTCGCTCTTTCACGAGCCTCGATATTGTATACAAAAAAAAAAAAAAAAAAAAAAAAAAAAAAAATGAATGTAGAAGGACGTAGAGGATGGGGAAGATCGAGAAAGACTTGGCTAAAGGTGGTAGATGAAGAAATGCGGGCAAGGGGGTTAACAAGGGGAGATGCAGAAAATAGGGCAAAATGGAGAAGATTGTCATGGGGACCGCAAGACTAACCCCTGCTCTAGCAGGGAAAATGGCCTTAAAATGCCTGTTGTTGTGTTGTTATATATATGCCCTTGTAAAGAATTCCAAACTCTAATTCCTACACCAATTTTTCTCCATTCCTAATATTTTCTCCCCATGTCTCTTCATTTTCTAAATCTGTATTCCCCTTATTTCCACCCAACAATGAACATGTACATATCGAATGGGATTTGAACCTGAGTTCCAAACATCATGTGTCATTGGTTCAAATGAGAAGGCTAATCAGGCCAACCTTCAGTTGCTATCCAGCTAATCAGCTAGTCCTTTGGTCTTCAGTATTAGCTTCACAACTTTTGCTTCATGTACCTGTAAAAAGCGCTCAATGCGACAGGACGAGTGCTCCGGCCCAGCCCCATCGTAACCATGAGGGAGAAGCAAGACCAGGCCACTCTGCTGTAGCCACTTGGCTTCCCCTGTCACACCCCAGCACAGATGTACAAATCTGGAACTTAACTCACAGATTATGGACAAAGATCAACCATTTGTGGTTAAACGACATGATAAAGAGAACAATACAGCCTATATTGGAAGACATAAAATCAACAAGTCAGTTAAACAAAAAAAACCATACAAAGGTCTACGCTCATTGAGGAGCTGAACGACAAAGGGCTGCAGGTTCACAAACTACCAAAGGGTATGGAGTGGTATGGACATACACGGAGAGGAAAAGAGGAATAACACAAATAACATATAAAGCATCATCATCTTTAGACAATGCCAGTAAGAAGGGTCTCACTGTCCAATTAAATGAGGACGCAATATTAGTCATTCCCCTCGATACCATATCCTATGGTGTGACCATCATAAAATACTGACATATTGACAGCAAAGGCCCAGGAGAGGCCATGCCTCTAAATTAATTTGGCCATCAGAATCCTTATACCACCAGCCCAAGCACAAGTTTACAAACCTTGTTTGAAACAGCAAAAACCTTTGTTCCATAACCACAAGCAAAACAACCAAGAAACTTTATCAAATCTATACTCCATCTTCAAAATAAATAGAGCTTATGTGTCTGTAGCTATGTCAGTGATATCCACTCATTGATTGGTCGCTTTAATGACCAATCGGATATGCCCGTTTTTCCCTTCACTCATCGATTGGTCGTGGCATTGAACAATTGGGTTTAATCATTTTTGCCGGAAAACTGGTCCAAGGAAGGACTCTGCGTCCTATCAGTTCACTGGTAATTCCCTGTGTGTCAAGAGGCAACCAACAGGGTTGGCGGCAGGAAGGGCATCCGGCCGTAAAACATTGCTTCAAAAAGGGGGCCACGGTGTCCAAAAAAAGGCCAACCCCTGCTCTGCGGGGAAAAATGGCCTCTAAAGGAGGTTCCAAGGATGGACTGCCTTCATCACATTGGTTGGATAGCTGGCCTGACTCCACCCAAAAAATAATCATGTGGCTGCCACAGGCCTCAGGTGTCACCCAGTGCAATCGGAATTATCCCAGGTAGATAACCACTATGTATTATATATGCTCATAGGCAGTACGCATGTTTTTGCTTCATATATACACTACCGTTCAAAAGTTATAGAACACCTCAATTTTAACAGTTTTTATTTAAATTTACGCAGTTTAATGTCTCAATGTACTCTGAAATTAAGCATAGAACAAATAATCAATTGGAGATAAAAAAGAAATCATAGAATCATTTTGTTTAACAAAATTTAATTTAAATTTTGGATTCAGCAAAGTAGCCACCTTTTGCAGATATAACCGCCGAACACAGTCGTGGCATTCTTTCTACAATGGAAATCAAATATTGTTCGGGAAATTCTTCCCAACACTGTTGCAAAAGTTCCCACAAATGTGTTGCACTTGTAGGTTGCTCTGCTTTCACCCTTCTGTCCAGTTCATCCCAAACCAGCTCGATGGGGTCTAAGTCTGGAGACTGTCCTGGCCATTCCATGATTTGAAGCCTTCCGTCTTGTTCTTTTCCTCAAAGGTAGTTTTGACATAGCCTGGAGGTGTGTTTAGGGTCATTATCTTGCTGTAGGATGAACCCCTGACCAACTAGGCGTATACCAGAGGGTATTGCATGGCGCTGCAAAATGCTGTGGTAGCCCTTTTGGTTCAGGGTGCCAGTCACTCTATGCAAATCGCCGACTCTGGATCCAGCAAAAGAGCCCCAGACCATCATGCTTCCTCCTCCATGTTTGACAGTTGGTGTCACACACTGAGGAACCATCCTTTCGCCTACTCGACGGCATACAAAAACCCTGCGTGATGAACCAAAGATTTCAAATTTTGATTCATCGGTCCATATGACCTTGTTCCAGTCTTCAGTAGTCCACTCGTGGTGCTTCATGGACCAGGCAAGCCTCTTTTTCTTATTTTGCCATCTCAGCAATGGCTTTCTTACTGCCACTCGACCTGTCAAACCTGCAGCTCGAAGTCTTCTCTTCACAGTTGAAACTGAGACTTGCTTACTTCGACCAGTGTTAAGCTGTGCTTGAAGCTGTTGTCCTGTGAGCCGCCTATCACGCAGGCTGTTGACTCTCAGAAACTTGTCTTCTGATTCTGTTGTGGCTTTGGGTCTGCCAGACCTCGTCCTGTCAGAGTTTCCTCCAGTTTCCAAAATACTACTTCCTGCAGTGCAATATTGTCCAAATAATGTTTCAGAGGGTGTAATAACAGTCTGTTCCAATACTGCTTTTATATAGACAGGGGGTTTGTAATCAAGTAATCAGCAGTGGTTGGGACACCTGTAGGAATTGTTTGCATCAACTTTCAAGGCTTAATTTACTTACATTGCTGCAGAACAGCTGTAAGTTGTTAACCCATTACTTGTTCCCTGAAGAAGGCCTTTTTTTTTTTTACAATGTAACTGTGCAATTTACATTATTTTCCCGTTTTTGCTAGCCTAAACTTTTTTTTTTACCTCGAGCAGTTTACTGTACCTTTGTACCATTTCAGGTTATTCACTTGACTTGAATTGCTTAAATTTCAATAAAAAATGGAAAAATTGAGGTGTTCTATAACTTTTGACCAGTAGTGTATATATGTACAACAGGTTTTTTATTTATTATTATTTATTTATTTATTATTATTATGTTGGAGCTGTGTTATGAGAACATGCTTGTCAAACCGAGATGAAAAACTTAATTATGCATGCAAATTATTGAACTAGTTATTGGGGTTTGTTGTGGGGATGAGACCAGGGGGGGGTGTGTGTTCAGTTACCAAGCAGCTAGCTAGTGCTTTCCAAACCAGCCATTCCTTAAAATATTATTTCGTAATAAGTACGCAATATTGGTTTTAACCTAAGTTTTTTCAAGGCTGAATAGTGTGAAAATACAGAATGGTTTTCATTCATGTATGTAAATTCAAATGTATGTAAAGAACCGGCAACGGTTGCTCGAGTGAGATGTGCATGGAAGAAGTTTCGGGAACTGAGTGGCGTGCTGATGAGGAGGAGAGTGTCGCTGAAGCTGAAGGGAAAGGTGTATGCTGCATGTGTGAGAAGTGTTATGATTTATGGGAGCGAGACATGGGTAATGAACGTAGAGCAGCAACGAAGGCTGGAAAGGGTGGAAATGCGAATGGTTCGATGGATGTGCGGAGTATCGTTGAGAGAGAGGAAGACAAATGATGAATTGCGAAAGATGATGGGAATATTGCCTGTGATTGATGCTGTGAAGAGGAACAGGTTGAGATGGTTTGGTCATGTATTGAGGAAGGATGAAAGTGACTGGTTGAGAAGAGTGATGGAAGTTAATGTAGAAGGAAGTAGAGGACGGGGAAGACCGAGAAAGACTTGGCTAAAGATGGTGGAAGAAGAAATGCGGGCAAGGGGGTTAACAAGGAGAGATGCAGAAAATAGGGCAAAATGGAGAAGATTGTCATGGGGACCGCAAGGCTAACTCCCGCTCTAGCAGGGAACATGGCCTTAAAATGCATGTTGTGTTGTGTTGTTGTTGTATGTAATTCAAATGAAGGGATGAGCAATTTGCCCAATTTTTGTTACTGCAGTTTTTGTTGCTGTTGTTGTTATTTTGAAGATCGCGACTGTTGAACTAATGTGTGTGATGACTAATCTGTGGTCTGAACAGTGGTCTAATCCCAGGTAGATAACTGCACCGGTGGGCTGCACCGGTGGTCCGAACGCCTCCACCAATACAACTTTCAGGTCCTGTTCAAGCCTGGGTGGGACAATGTTGTGACACACTGACTCTCCACTCCATTGACACGCCAGCCTTGACCATCTGCTCTAACAGTGGTGAGCACAACCCCATTCATCTACTTCACGCGACAGTGTCCTTCCAGGAGCTATATCCTCCAGGAGCTGAGCAGGACCCCAACCTCTCAACACTCTGCACTACATCAGGAATACATCATCCCATTTGCTTGAGGAGCTATTGCCATTCGTCCGTGTCAAATAGGACCTGTTCTACTGGAACGACCCTTATTTGGCCCGCATCGTGTAGCTCAAACATAGGTGCTGGGACCTGATGTGGTAGCTGGTGGCCAGGGATTGACCGGGACATTAAAGCCATGGTAAAAGACTGCGCCGCCTGCCTGGTCAGCAGCAAAAATGGCACTCCAGCAGTGCGTCCACTGCGGCCACTCATCTGGCCAACCAGACGAGTCATGGGAACTTGTCCAATTAGACATTTGTAGCGAAGTCCACAGTGTTCCTCATCACCTACGGAACTATGTATCCTGCTTCCAACCTGAACTTTCCAAAGGGGATGGAGGGAGGAAAATACTATGTCCACAAACTGCCATGTTACGTCAGAGCTGGGAATTAATGTTTGCTTTACGCAGTCTATGTTTTACGGCAGCCTGTCATTTTGGTCTCGAGATAACGAACGCTATGTGCATGATTAAAGCAGTCAGTTCCACACGCATCTATGGGGTCATGTACACCTTTAACACAACAGTATTTTTCTACCACAACACTTGCCAAAACATTTTACGTTTACACTCTGGTTGTCATGCAAATATGAGTGCGACACACATAATCCTAAGATTTGCCACATAACATTTGACACATTGCTGGCATTTATCAGGAATACTCAAAGTGATATCAGGGGCAGGTGAGCTTACCCGACATGATGAATGTGTCGATAATGATCTGGGCGCCATTGAAAAAATCTCCAAACTGTGCCTCCCAGATCGGTAACAGGGTTGGGCTTTCAATGCTCATTCCATACTCAAAGCCCAGCACAGCTTCCTCCGACAGTGGGCTGCTACACACCTGGAAGTAACCACAAAAAATTGCATACCTTTCAGTAGGCATTCCATTGGGATATTTAAAAGGGATCCCAAACACTCAGACCATCTCGACACTAATCTATCCCTTCATACCCTACAAAATAGATATGGTGTCTTTTTCCAATCCCCTATTTATAAAGTAGTTAATTTTGCGATTAAAAGTAGAAATCTTCTTCCTCTTCACGTCACTAATAGCCGTGACATCACACCATGAATCTGGCCGCCACTTTCGTATTGTCTACAAGTTACACGGAACTTAAACGGCAAAAAAGTTTCGAATTTCTACATATATGCCGGGTGGATGCGTCCTTGGTGGTTGTGGTAATACAAAGCAAGATGGTTTCATGTTACACCAATTGCAGAAAGATCTGAGGGTTGCCAGAAATTCGACGAGGTTTGTCTCAAAGTTCGGGCCTACAAAATGTTCGCTTTTGTGCTCAGAACATTTTACAGAGAACTGTTATGAAACAACAGAGCTGGCTATATATCTTGTGGTTATCCACCATGATTGAGAGAGGATGCCACCCTCATGATTAAGTGGAAGAAATAGCCATCATTCAAAACTGTATGACCATCCAACACCACTCTCCCCTTCGCAATCCCCCATCAACCATCACCCTATATAGCTATCATGTCGAGTCTCCTCGGGCAATATAGCGAACAATACCTACAACCATCCCACATACCCCCTACACCATCCCCCATGATCCCCCAACAACCGTCACCTTATATATAGCTAACAATACCCACAACCACCCCACACACCCCCTCCACGCCCCCTCCCCCACCCACAATCCCCCAACAACCATCACCCTAAATATAAAGCTAACAATACCCACGACTACCCCACACCTGCCCCATAGGCCAAAGCACCACTCTCCCCTCCACTGGAGAACGGGACATCAACATGGCATGACACGGCACGACCACAGATACAAATGGCGTCCTGGGACAGTATAAAACTGGATCCTGTGACATACAGGACACCAGGTCAGCCTGTGAAGATGGGACAAGCATTCGTCGCCCATTTGGTCGGTGGTGTCCGAGTGTGTCTGTGTGGTGTACGTGCTGATTCCTGCTATGTATGTGCTCATTCGTACCATTTATGTGGCGAGTCATGCCATGCACGTGGTGAGTCATTCCATGTACGTGCTGAGTCGTGCCTTGCATGTGCTGAGTCATGCCATGTACGTGCTGAGTCATGCAGTGCACGTTCTTAGTCATGCCATGTACGTGCTAATTCGTGCCGTATAAATGCTGAGCCGAGCCGTGTATGTGCTGATTCATGCCATGTACGTGCTGCGTTGTGCCATGCACGTGCTGATTTGTGCCGTGTACATGGCAAATTGTGCCATGTACGTGCTGAGCCATGCCGTGTTCATGCTGTCATGCCGTGTACGTGCTGATCCGTGCCGCATCGTGCGGTGTATGTGGTGAGTCGTTCCGTGTACAAACTGTGTCATGCCGTGCATGTGCTACATCGTGCCATGTACGTGGTGAGCCGTTCCATGTATGTACTGCATCGTGCAGTGTATGTGGTGAGTCATGCTGTGTATGTGCTGTGTCGTGCTGGGTATGTGCCGAGCCGTGCCGTGTATGTGGCGAGTCATGCCGTGTACGTGCTGAGTCCATTCCGCGTGATGTCCCTGCAATATTTCTTCTGGAGTAATATACAGTGCATTCAGAACGTATTCAGACCCCTTCACTTTTTTCACATTTTGTTATGTTGCAGCCTTATGCTGAAATCGTTTAAATTCCTTTTTTCCCTCATCAATCTACACTCAATACCCCAAAATGACAAAGAGAAAACAGGATTTTAGAAAGTTTTGCAAATTTATTAAAAAGAAAAAACTGAAATATCACATTGACATAAGTATTCAGACCCTTTGCTATGACACTTGAAATTTAGCTCAGGTGCCTCACATTTCTCTTTACTAGGGCATTGCCCGTACTATATCTATATCTAAAATTATATCCCCCCCCTCTATTTACATGCAATGGTTTGGTCCAAAGCGAACGGCTTCCGGAGTTTGGTAAAGAAATCGCCATCGCGTGCACAAACGCGCAGGAAAGCGAATGAATCGCAAATTCGTTTTTATTAGTTTTAAAACATCGTTTAACGCCAACATAGTTTGCAAACGTGAAATAAATGAATACGCTCTCAAATGTGCCATCCGAGGCAGAGTGTGTCCGCCACGTTCGGCACACGCGATCGTTCGCTGCTCTCTGATTGGTTGAATCGTTTTTTGGACATAGCTCGGTAAGTAATTGTCCGATTAATATGAAACCTTGAAAAGGCACATCCTCGGGTCCCCAGCAATATACCTGGCAAGTTAAAAGTATATCGGACCCGTGGTTGTCGAGAAACAGCGGTCACAGACAAACAGACGTACAAACGTACAGACAGAGATTACTGGAATTATAGATAGATAATCTTTGAAATGTTTCTACACATTGCTTGGAGTCCACCTGTGGTAAATTCAATTGATTGGATATGATTTGGAAAGGCACACACCTGTCTATATAAGGTCTCACAGCTGACAATGCATATCAGAGCCAAAACTAAGCCATGAGGTCGAAGGAACTGCCTGCAGAGCTCAGAGACAGGATTGTGTCGAGGCACAGATCTGGGGAAGCCTACAAAAAAAAAATTCTGCTGCATTGAAGGTTCCCAAGAGCACAGTGGCCTCCATAATTGTCCTCCGTCACACCGCGGAGCGAAAGGGGGACTATGGTTTTCCCCTCCGTCCGTGTGTCCATCCGTCCGTGCGTGCGTGCATGCGTGCGGGCGGGCGTGCGTGCATGCGTAAGCGAAGGACCGAATTCTAATTTGGTGTGTGGGTGCAACCCACGTCAAAATCCAAGATGGCCGCCGCCATGTATGTCTGACGCCATGTATGTCTGAACCTTGTGAGCGGAATATCTTGAAAAATAAGGGAAGTACCAACTTCTAATCTGGTGTGTGGATGTATCTACACATAAGGAATAACGCTATTGAAAATTGGGTCGCCACGTCAAAATCCAAGATGGCCACCGCCATGTATGTCTGAACCTTGTGAGCGGAATATCTTGAAAAACAAGCGTTACGCCTAGGTCCCCCGTCGGTGAAGTGATGTGAGTTGACAAAGTGGAAGACGCAGAAAACATGCTATGATATGATATTTCGCTCACAAGGTTCAGACATACATGGAGGCGGCCATCTTGGATTTTGACGTGGCGACCCAATTTTCAATAGCGTTCTTCCTTGTGCCTAGATACACCCACACACTAAATTAGAAGTTGGTACTTCGCTTATTTTTCAAGATATTCATCTCACAAGGTTCAGACATACATGGCGGCGGCCATCTTGGATTTTGACGTGGCGACCCAGTTTTAAACCGCGTTCTTCCTTGTGCCGAGATACAGCCACACACCAGATTAGAAGTTGGTACTTCACTTATTTTTCGAGATATTTCGCTCACAAGGTTCAGACATATATATGGTGGCGGCCATCTTGGATTTTGACGTGGCGACCCAATTTTCAATAGCGGTCTTCCTGATGCCGAGATACACCCACACACCAAATTAGAAGTTGGTACTTCACTTATTTTTCAAGATATTCATTTCACAAGGTTCAGACATACATGGCGGCGGCCATCTTGGATTTTGACGTGGCGACCCAATTTTAAACAGCGTTCTTGCTTGTGCCTAGATACACCCACAAACCAAATTAGAAGTTGGTACTTCGCTTATTTTTCAAGATATTCATCTCACAAGGTTCAAACATATATGGCCGCGGCCATCTTGGATTTTGACGTGGCGACCCGATTTTCAATAGCGTTCTTCCTTATGCCTCGATACACCCACACACCAAATTAGAAGTTGGTACTTCGCTTATTTTTCAAGATATTCATCTCACAAGGTTCAGACATACATGGCGGCGGCCATGTTGGATTTTGACGTGGCGACCCAATTTTAAACATTGTTCTTGCTTGTGCCAAGATACACCCACACACCAGATTAGAAGTTGGTACTTCGTTTATTTTTCAAGATATTCCGCTCACAAGGTTCAGACATATATATGGTGGCGGCCATCTTGGATTTTGACGTGGCGCCCCAATTTTCAATAGCGTTCTTCCTTATGCCGAGATACACCCACACACCAGATTAGAAGTTGGTACTTCGCTTATTTTTCAAGATATTTCGCTCACAAGGTTCAGACATATATATGGTGGCGGCCATCTTGGATTTTGACGTGGCGCCCCAATTTTCAATAGCGTTCTTCCTTATGCCGAGATACACCCACACACCAAATTAGAAGTTGGTACTTCGCTTATTTTTCAAGATATTCATCTCACAAGGTTCAGACATACATGGCGGCGGCCAGCTTGGATTTTGACGTGGCGACCCAATTTTTAATAGTGTTCTTCCTTATGCCTTGATACACCCACACACTAGATTAGAAGTTGGTATTTCACTTATTTTTCAAGATATTCATCTCACAAGGTTCAGACATACATAGCATCAGACATACATGGCGGCGGCCATCTTGGATTTTGACGTGGGTTGCACCCACACACCAAATTCGAATGCGCTCCTTCGCTTATGCACGCACGCACGCACGCCCGCCCGCACGCACGCACGCAAACACGCACGCCCGCACGCACACACGCACGCACGGACGGACGGACGGACGCACGGACACACGGACGGAGGGGAAAACCATAGTCCCCCTTTCGCTCCGCTGTGCGACGGGGGACAATAAGCGAAGTACCAACTTCTAATCTGGTGTGTGGGTGTATCTAGGCATAAGGAAGAACGCTATTGAAAATTGGCTCGCCAGGTCAAAATCAAAGATGGCCACCACCATATATATGTCTGAACCTTGTGAGCGAAATATCTTGAAAAATAAACGAACTACTAACTTCTAATCTGGTGTGTGGGTGTATCTACGCATAAGGAAGAACGCTATTGAAAATTGGGTCGCCGCGTCAAAATCCAAGATGGCCGCCTTGCATCTTCCACTTTGTCAACTCACATCACTTCACCGACGGGGGACCTAGGCGTAACACTTGTTCTTAAATGGAAGAAGTTTGGAACAACCAGGACTCTTCCTAGAGCTGGCCGCCCGGCCAAACTGAGCAATCGGGGGAGAAGAGACTTGGTAAGAGAGGTAACCAAGAACCCAATGGTCACTCTGGCTGAGCGCCAGAGATCCTGTGTGGAGATGGGAGAAACTTCTAGAAGGATAACCATCGCTGCAACACTCCACCGATCTGGGCTTTATGGCAGAGTGGCCAGATGGAAGCCAAACAGTTCAATCTTGGTTTCATCACACCACAGAATCTTGTTTCTCACAGTCTGAGAGTCCTTTAGGTGCTTTTTTGTAAACTCCAAGCGGGCTTTCATGTCTTTCACTGAGGAGAGCTCTAAGAAGAGTCGTCGTTGTTCCAAACTTCTTCCTTTTAAGAATTATGGAGGCCACTGTGCTCTTGGGAACCTTCAATGCAGCAGAGGTTTTTTGTGGGCTTCCTCAGATCTGTGCCTCGACACCATCCTGTCTCTGAGCTCTGCAGGCAGTTCCTTCGACTTCATGGCTTGGTTTTTGCTCTGATATGCATTGTCAGCTGTGAGACCTTATATAGACAGGTGTGTGCCTTTCCAAATCATGTCCAATCAATTGAATTTGCCACAGGTGGACTCCAATCAAGGTGTAGAAACATCTCAAAGATGATCAAGAGAAATGGGAGGCACCTGAGCTAAATTTCAAGTGTCATAGCAAAGGGTATGAATACTTATGTCAATGTGATATTTCAGTTTTTTATTTTTAATAAATTTGCAATACTTTCTAAAATCCTGTTTTCTCTTTGTCATTATGGGGTATTGAGTGTAGATTGATGAGGGAAAAAATGAATTTAAACGATTTCAGCATTAGGTTGCAACATAACAAAATGTGAAAAAAAGTGAAGGGGTCTGAATACTTTCTGAATGCACTGTAACTGATTTATCAATTAATACAAAATCTTTGATAAACCATCAATTGAATGGAAAAACAAAACTTACCAATCTGTTGTGTACATTCGACTGATGTTTTCCTCTTCACTACCAACACCACCATCTTCACAAATACCATCTTAGTCCGATTTGCTCACACAAGGCTCGAAAAAATACGGATCTACAATTCCTCAGAAAACGTTTCCATTACTAATTTTGTCTTCAATAGTTTCTTCTCATTCCCAATGATCAATTTCAAAATGCTGATAACCTTCACAGTTGTTGCTAATGACAGGGGGAATTATTATCGGAATCCAAGCTCGAAATACACTGTTTCTCCATATAGGTAAGTCGTCAATTGTATCAAGGTGGGTTCATAGTGTGACGTCACTGGCGAAATAGAAAATTGACACTCTCGGGCCTTTTTCAACACTTTGTGATTGGCAAAAAAAAATAATTAAAAAACACCCCTTAAAATTAGACCATGATTAATGATTTTGAATGGTTTGCAGACAAAAAAATGTTTGTGTTTGGTTTCCCCTTTAAAAACATAAGACATGAATAATGAAATAACACTGTGCGAGTATGACTGTCTGTCCAAGCCATCACCCTCCCCAAGGGAGCTGGTATTTCAAATCCGCCCCCTTACAGCCATCACCCTTGTCTGTCCATCATTCGTCTCATGTGCCATGTCTGAATGATATCTTAGTTGGAATGCAATTATTGTGCACCTATCATGTGAGATCATTCCTCTTCATGCTAAACATGCTTGTTCATCTTCATGCTAAGCATGCTTGTTCATCTTCATGCTAAACACCTGACGACTTCCAGGAGCGACTGGAAGTTTGAGTTGCGCCTGATGACACAAGTGATCATACGTTTTGCAAACTTCAATTTTTTTAAACCTACGAAATCCTGGTGAAAAATTCGAAATTCAGGTTGTGCAGCTGGGATTGTTGACAAAGACGAGAATAATTAAATGATTATACAGACGAACATACGAATGGCTTCACACTTCCATTTCTCTTTTATAGCGATCTAAACGCTCATGGAGGAGCTTCTACATCAATTACACACAACACAAAGAGGTTAGTAGACATGAGTGCACTTTACAATGAATTCCAAGGACATTAGTAGTAGATGGACCTAATATAGTAACTCGGATTTGAACCTGGGTTCTCAATTTGTCACCAAAAGTGACTGGTCGATGTGATATTCGAATATTTACCACCCTTTTATCCGACCTGTGTAATCATCTTCCTGTGTTGGGCAAATCCCTCTCTTCTCTTTCTTGCTTCTCGGTGGCACTCATCATCTCATGCAATCCTCATTTTCCACTGGTGAAATTTACAACATTTTTTTATTTTCGAACCTTTCTCTTCCTCTTCATTCAAACACTGAAGTTTCTTATCTATTAGTCTGTCATCAAATAATATCAGCATGTTATACCTCTTTCCCACATGATCATACTCTTTAAATAACATAGATCATACTCTTAATTCCTTGTAAAATGGCTCTCAATAAGTCATTTTGTCCATTAAATAAAATGATATTCCAAATGAGCGCATTCATTTATATAAGGAGAGCATAACAACACACAACAGGCATTTTAAGGCCATTTTCCCTGCTAGAGCGGGGGTTAGCCTTGCTGTCCCCATGACAATCTTCTCCATCTTGCCCTATTTTCTGCATCTCCCCTTGTTAACCCCCTTGCCCGCATTTCTTCTTCCACCATCTTTAGCCAAGTCTTTCTCGGTCTTCCCCGTCCTCTACTTCCTTCTACATTCATTTCCATCACTCTTCTCAACCAGTCACTTTCATCCTTCCTCAACACATGCCCAAACCATCTCAACCTGTTCCTCTTCACAGCATCCATCACAGGCTCTATTCCCATCATCTTTCGCAATTCATCATTTGTCTTCCTCTCTTTCAGTATATAAGGAGAGCATAAATAAGTATATAAGAAGAGCTCATAAATAATAAAATACTCTTTCAGTATATGAGGAGAGCATCATTGTCTTCCTTTCATATAAGGAGAGCATATAAGCAAGGTAAATGAAATAACAATTACCTGTAACTGTTAATCATATAATTTCAGTTACACCGAGTTACGCAGACATTTTGGACTTCACCTCTAGATGGGTCTTCTGTCCTGGAGTAATGTTGTTGAGTGGGATATGGATTTTCTCAGTGTCTTGGCAAACAAGGGCACAATGCCTTTGATTGAATGTGCCACGTCCCACATCCTGGCCACTCAGACGGACATTGAACCCTGCACAACCAATCATTATAAATAAATGGCATCAGCATAATCAGGCATCCTAACACCTTTCAATCATATCCACGGTCACAGACTATTGCCCAATTTATTTAGAACAACATTGAGCTCATCAGGACAACATACTGCAAATTGTTCATTAGTGATCAATCTAAGCCATTAATATACACAGGTTGAACCCATAACAAGGACGAAATCTAGATCGACATCTCTGCCTTTGTCTATTTGTGACCAAGGGCTTTAATCTCAGTCTGCAAAGACTTGAGTACGACGCGGATGCCTCTGAGTTTGGAGATTCTTTATTATATATACTAGCTTGACTCACCACCCGTCGTTTCAGAGGGATAGGCATCTTTGACCATTTCAGTGTCTTTGGGGTCTTTTGGGTCTTCATGGTGCTTTGGGTCTTCAGGGCCATTTGGGTCTTCAGAGTCTTTTGGATCCTCTGGGCCTTTAAGGGTATTTTGGGTCTTTGGCGTGTTTTGGATCTTCGGGGTCTTTTGTGTCTTCGGTGTCTTCAGGGGCTTTTGGGTCTTCAGGGTCTTTTGTTTCCTCTGGGTCTTTAAGAGTATTTGGGGTATTTTGGTTTGTTGGGGGTATTTAAGGGTATTTTGTGTCTAAAGGGTCTTTAAGGGTCTTTGGTGGCTTCAGGGTGTTTTGGGTCTTCAGGGTGTTTTGGTTCTTTGGGGTCTTTGGGGTATTTTGGGTATTCAGGGTATTTTGGGTCTTCTGGGTCTTTTGGATCTTTTGGGTCTCTGGGGTGTTTTGGGTCTTTGGGGTCTTTTTGGGTCTTTGGGGTGTTTTGGGTTTTTGGGGTATTTTGGGTCTTTGGGTCTTTTGGGTATTCGGTGTCTTTTTGGTCTTCAGGGTCTTTGGGGTCTTCGGGGTATTTTGGGTCTTCAGTGTCTTTTGTTTCCTCTGGGTCTTTAAGAGTCTTTGGGGGTATTTTGGTTCTTCAGGGTATTTGGGGTCTAAAGGGTCTTTAAGGGTCCTTGTGGCTTCAGGATGTTTTGGGTCTTCAGGGTGTTTTGGATCTTTGGGGTCTTTTGGTTCTTCAGGGTCTTTTGGGTATTTGGGGTCTTTTTGGTATTCAAGGTATTTTGGGTCTTCTGGGTCTTTTGGGTCTCCAGGGTGTTTTGGGTCTTCTGGGTCTTTTTGTGTCTTCGGGGTGTTTTGGGTTTTTGGGGTATTTTGGGTCTTTGGGTCTTTTGGGTCATTGGTGTCTTTTCGGTCTTCAGAGTCTTTGGGGTCTTCAGGGGAGTTTGGGTCTTAGGGGTCTTTTGGTTCCTCTGGGTCTTCAGGGTGTTTTGAGTCTTCGGGGTGTTTTGGGTCTTTGGGGTGTTTTTGGTCTTTGGGGTATTTTGGGTCTTTTGAGTCTTTGGGGTGTTTTGGGTCTTTGGGGCCATTTGGGTCTTTGGGGTGTTTTTAAGCCTCAGGGCTTTCAAGGGTATTTTGGGTCTTCAGGGTCTTTTTGAGCCTCAGGGCCTTCAAGGGTATTTTGGGTCTTCAGGGTCTTTTTGAGCATCTGGGCCTTCAAGGGTATTTTGGGACTTTGGGATGTTTTGGGTCTTCAGGGTCTATGGGGTCTTCAGGGTATTTTTGGTCTTTAAGGGTATTTTGGGTATTCAGGGGTCTTGATGGTCTTAAGCATCTTGGGGGAATTAAAGGGCCATCAAAGGTCTGAGGGGTCTCACCAGTCTAAACATAATTAAGAGGGTGGTAATTTATTTGAAGAAGAAGACGTTTTCGTCGCATATAAACATAACGACATAACCATATACGTTTGCTTTATTATAATTATATATATATATATATATCTATATATATATATATATATATATATATATATATATATATCTATATATATATATATATATATATATATATATGTATACATATATATAAATAAATGAAAAAAAAAAATCTCTATATTATAAAAGAAAGTTTTTGTTTGTTTGTCTGCGCACGCTAATCTCCTGAACCGTGAAAGATAGGAGGAAACCTCTAATACAAAAAATGTCGGGACAGGCCCTGTCGACAGGCCCTGTCAAAAAATGTCGGGGACAGGAGGGTTTTAGGCTAGGTGGCGAGACCGGTCGAGGCCCACCTCGGCCGGGCTGGGCCCATTTCACAATTAAAAGCTGAGCTGAATTATAGTAGTCAATCTTCTACGGCCGCGAGTAAAAGCTGAATTATAGTAGTAAATTCATTCAAAAAGAACCCGGGCAACGCCGGGTGCTTTCGGCTAGTATATATATATATTATATATATATATACAGACTTGGCATTGAATATGGAATTTTTTTTTTTCTTGACTTGGGTTTACTTTCTGAACTCAGTATATCAATCTGGTGAGTTTCTTTTACGCTTCGGTGATTTCTTTGTTAAAAGAACCATGTCACTGATTGTCTGTCACAGCAAGAAGTCAACAACAGGATTATATCACAGGTGGCGTGACAAAATGTACGGACAAGTACATTTGATGATTGGCTTCACAATCGGGTATATAAGGGTTGTTGCGTTCTGTATTAATGGAAAACAACTGCTACACGTATACAAAAGTTATTGCCGCTTCCTCTGGAGATGGTCCGTCAACTCGACAATGCTGTTTGTCATGAGGTGGTGGCTTTACGAAATTCCGGTATGAAACAGTGTGCTATTGTTCAGCAGTATGGCATCACTCAAGGTCAGGTGTCAAAGATCCTGAAACGAAATGCTCAGAGGGGTGTCCCTACTCCAATACCGAGGCCAGACGTCCCCGCAGAACCACAAGGAGGGATGATCGCCAGCTGCACCGGTTAGTCCACAATGTTCGTACCAAGTCAGCTAATCGGCTTAGGGCTGAGTGGCAGCAACTGCCAAATGTGCCTGTATCCAGAAGGCTAGTCAACCAACGACTGGTTCAAGCAGGCTATCGTGCCAAACGTCCCCTGAGAAAGCTATGCCTGACCAGACAACACCGCCAGCGCCGATTGCAGTGGGCCAGAGAGCACCGTCATTGGCAGCCAGGACACTGGAATCACGTGATCTTCAGTGACGAGTCTAGATTTCTGGTCTATCGTCAAGATGGCAACGTCCGAGTGCGCAGACAAGTGCATGAAGCCTACAACGAAGTTTGTATAGTGCCAAGAGTCCAAGCTGGAGGTGGTGAGGTGACCGTTTGGGCTGCTTTTCATGCAGGTGGCAAAACTGACCTGGTTGTTCTGAATGGAAACCTGAACCAGTTCAAGTGCAGGGCCATTCTGGAAGAAACATTGCTTCCATTTGCTCGTGCAGCCTTTCGAGGAAACATTCTCTTCCAAGATGACAATGCAAGGCCTCATTGTGCTCGCATGATCCAACACTTTCTTGTTGACCGTGGTGTAGAGCATATGGAGTGGCCTGCCATGGTCCCGGATATGAATCCGATAGAGAACTTGTGGGCAGAATTAACGCGTCAAATCGACAACTTGGACCAGCAGCCCACCTCTGTGCGTGAATTGCAGCAGGCTATTGTCACTGCATGGCAAGCGATTCCTGTCCAAACCTTGGCAAATCTCGTGAACAGCATGCCTCAACGTGTACGTGCTCTCCTGAATGCTCGTGGGGGTTACACGAAGTACTGAACTGTCATTTTACTGTCCGTAATCCCAGTCGTAATTTAACTTTTGTTTTTGTTAAAAAAAATTTTGGCTAATGTGCAAAATAAAGAGATACTTCTGGAAAACGTACAGAAGTTTAACACAGTACTGTCCGTGAATTGAGTTCGATATCAGTTTACATCACTTTCAAGGATCAATTTATTTGCTTTGAAATGTCAAATGTGGTTTTTGTTTCTTTTAAAGGTCACATTAACAAAATCTAGAATAATTTCAACATAATTCCAATGAACTTTTGGTTCTAAGTCATCGTGAAAAGTAAGTTCACCCCACAAAAAAATATTCCATATTAAATGCCAAGTCTGTATATATATATATATATATATATATATATATATATATATATATATATATTACATACAGTTTATACAGGGTGACCCAAAAAAACCTCCCACATTTCAAAGGTAAATGAAAAAAAAATGGTTAAAGATAATCAAGATATTATTTGGACACATGAAACTTCATTCAAAACAGTTTTTATTCATCATGTTTTAAAGATGACATCCTCCAAATGGTGACCGTCATTGTCTATACACGCTTGGAGGCGATTTCTGAAGGCTGCCATGGCTCGACGGGTCATGTCGGGTGGAACAGCGGCTATCTCCTGTTGAATAGCAACCTTAAGGGCTTCAAGAGTTTGGGGTCGATGAGTATACACTCGTGATTTAAGGTAGCCCTACAGAAAAAAATCACAAGGGGCGAGGTCAGGGGAACGGGCCGGCCACCCAACATCGCCACGCAACGAGATCACCCGATCCGGAAACATTTCCCTCAGCACTTGCAATGATCTTCGAGTTGTGCGTGCCGTAGCTCCATCTTGCTGAAACCACACATCGAGTTCTTCAAGCTCAAGGTGTTCGAGTTGTGGCCTTAGAAAGTTTTCGAGCATATCAATGTAACGGTCAGAAGTTACAGTAACAGTTACACCACCCTCTTCAAAGAAATAAGGACCCACGATGCCAACATCGGCAACAGCCCACCACACAGTCACTCGATCGGAGTGCAACGGTCTTTCGTGTAGCATGCGAGGGTTGTCTTCAGAACAATAGCGAAAATTTTGTTTGTTTACAGAGCCACTCAAATGAAAATGAGCTTCGTCACTGCACAAGAGAACAGCATTTTCCAGAACACGTTGCAGAATGTTCTCGCATAACTCCCTGCGGCTTATCCAGTCTCTCGCATTGAGTTCTTGCACAACCGTCATTTTGTATGGATGGAAGTGGAGGTCTTTGTGTAAGATTCTCCTTGCAGTTTCTCGGGATATCCCTACAGCTAAAGCATGCTTCCGCGCAGAACGTCTCGGAGACTGCACAACGGATCGCCTCAATGCTTCAATATTCTCAGGTGTACGAGCGCTCCTAGGTCGACCAGGTGATTTTCTTTTTAAAGCTGAGCCTGTTGCCCTGAAATTCTCAACCCACTGTAAGATGGTTTTCCGATCTGGAACGTTTTGGTTCCGTGGAATACTGAAACGTCTTTGAAAGGCCCTCTGCACGGCGATCACGGAACGGTTGTTTGTGAAGAACGTTTCGACAGCGAACGCACGGTGTGCTCCCGACCGCGCCATGTTGGCGACTGAGGACGGTTGGGGTTGGGGTTGGGCTACCAACAGACCCTAGCCCCGCCCCTCCCGCCTCACTACTGCCAGTGCTACAGCCTTTCGAAATGTGGGAGGTTTTTTTGGGTCACCCTGTATAACTGAGTAATTGTGAGTTTTGCATACACTTGTGACAGTATCTGAATTTAACATCCATAATAACGCACTGCTAGATGGCCCCTCCGGAGCTTGGCAGGCAATGCGGACATGCGTGGCGATGACGTGTCTGTGGGTCTTATCATTTTCGGGTGATGTTATAGTCAGTGGTAGGAAGTCCTAAAAAATTATCATTTACAAACGGTGTAAAGTGGCAAGTGTTGCATGTTTGCATGTACAGTTGGGCCTCTGTATCAGGCACCTTGGTTATAACAAACATTCAGAACATATTTTAGTCAATACATAATTTCCCTGTATTCACGATCCATATTAATGCAAATTCACCCAGATACAAAGAAATACCACTTTGTTCTGGCAAGTTGAATTCAAACACATGACCCTATATTCCAAAATGATTGATAATCAGATGAGATTACCAAATTCAATCATCCAATACATCTATTAAAACAATCATTTTCGTATTCCCTGCATTTTTGCATCATCATGGTAGGGAATTACACCTTACATGGATGCCACAGAAGAAAGGCTGAGACATTCAGCAGGGCGGGCCTTGAACCCACCCCCTTGGAACCGTCTCAAGGTGATCAAATTTCGTTGTTTTTTAAATTGAATTTATGCTTCACAGCAGTATTTGATGTGACATCACATAGTACAGTACAATAATAAACAAAAATGCTGCTGCGAAGCATAAATTCCATTTTTAAAAAACCTACATTCCATCTCTCCGAGCCTCTTCCCCATACTGTTCCAAGCGGTTGTTTCAAAATAAGCCACACCAAGCTGAGTGTCTCCCCTTTCCTCGGTGACATCCCTGGGGTTGTAAAACTTGTGAAACTTCTTACCTTGTGAAAGTAGAGATCCAATCGCTAAAGTCTCTGCAGTGGACCAATTTATATTCTTTCCCTCTTTCAGATTCTTTAGTCTGGCCTAAGCAACAAATAATTTGCTGTTAAAACTGCAAAAATGTGAAAAAATACCTATTCTTTGAAGGAAAACAACAAGAAACAAGACCAAAAGTCTAGCCGGGCTTGTAAAATATTATAAACCACAAACACACGATTAGCTTGTTAAACAGTCACTAATGCTGTTTATAACATTAAACAAAGAAATTTTGAGGAATCCCGACATCCATGAGTTAAGTTTTACTTACAGAACTGAGGGAAGATCTACTGTAATCTATATACCTCACAAGGTTTGGAGGTGTGCTCATTTACCAAGCAGCTAGCTAGCGCTTGCCAAGCCAGCCATTCCTTACGGTGTTGAATGGAGTGTTTGCTCGAATGCTTAAACCACTTGGCGATCTCTCCACAAGAATCTTGGTAAATGAACACACCCAATGTTCTTGAGACACGACAATAGATCGACTGTAATCTATATACCCCAAAGAGGAATGACCCTTCCTGCCACTACCGTAGTGAGCGGGTGTACTAGTAAATTAAAATGTTGGTCGGTGGACTCAGCCGTCGTAATGACAACATAGACGTAATGACGTAATGGACACAAAACTGATATATTTTAACTTCCAGTAAGTTTGCAGTCACTACGAAGAGATTAATGTTACGATTAGATTTACTATAATATTAACGTTATGTTATCATAATTTAAAAAATGATATTACCATAAAAAAATCGAGGCTAATTCCCTACTTCCTCGGTTATTAATATTAGTGTTATTCATAAACTTTCCATTCACGACATTGGGATGAAAGTATTATGGTTATATTTACTATATTATCTATATAATAATAGCGTAAGGACTCGACTTTGTTATCCCTTTTACGCCGCACCCAGTGACCCGATGCCCACGGCACTAATGGATTTACGATCTACGAACCGCACTCTTTGTTTATCACGTACAGCCATACTCGAAAAATCTGAATTAGCCAACGTTGGGGCCCAAAAGCATCCGATTAACTGCTGATACGACGCCATCTTACGACACCATCTTATTGGTGTCTGCTGGGTGAAGGCGAAGCAAGCCGTCCGCTGATTGGACTGTCGAAGGCGACAGCAAGCCGTCCACTGAGTGAACAATCCTGAGCATGCATTTGTGTGCAATAAATACGTTGTTCAAATACGCACTCTTCATTCTCATCTGTCTTCCTAACTCTTACTCGGAAAAGCAAATCCCCTATGCCATCCATAATGGTACACTCTATCCATACACCACATCCTCCCTTCTGTGGATGTTCCACGGGTTTCGGCTAGTCTATATAATAATAGCGTAAGGACTCGACTTTGTTATCCCTTTTACGCTGCACCCAGTGACCCGATGCCCACGGCACTAATGGATTTACGATGTACGAACCGCGCTCTTTGTTTATCACGTACAGACATACTCGAAAAATCTGAATTAGCCGACGTTGGGGCCCAAAAGCATCCGATTAACTGCCGATACGACGCCATCTTACGCCGCCATCGTATTGGCGTCTGCTGGGCGAAGGCGAAGCAAACCGTCTGCTGATTGGACAGGCGAAGGCGAAAGCAAGCCGTCCACTAAGTGGACAATCCAGAGCATGCATTTGTGCCGGTGTCGGCGATCGTTGTTCATATACGCACTCTTCATTCTCATCTTTCTTCCTAACTCTTACTCGGACAAGCAAATCCCCTATGCCATCCATAATGGTACACTCTATCCATACACCACATCCTCCCTTCCGTGGATGTTCCACGGGTTTCGGCTAGTTATTATTATTATGAAAACGATACTACTGAAACGATACACTACTTTATTAAGAAACCTGGGCTTAATTTGTCCGAAGCGGTCCGAAGATAAGTCATAACGCCTAAGGCCAAAACGTACCGTACCGTGTTGTTGGAAGATCCGTAATGTCTATGCTTTCGATATTTTATGGTCATTTTAAAAGAAGACTCCAGACCCCAAATTTTTTTTTTAGTTAAATGCTTCTACATAATCTTTGATCAGTACATAACAACATCATCTAAAAAACAAAATCAACCCGCGATGTCGTTTCCTTGTAATCCGACCTTAAATGCGCCAATAATAGACCATCGACGAAAACGCTTCTGCAAATCTTAGACCACGTGCCCATGCACAATATAAGTCACACAAGGTGACGGGGAAGCCAGAAATACTTTACAAATGGTTTACAATACAATACAATAGTGTGGAGTGTTTCTGTTCTCGTTATATTGTCCTGCATATCGGATTCTAAATGGTTAATAGTTGTGTTTTGTACGGGTGCAGCAAAGTCTCGGAGCCTTTTGTGCGAACACTACATGAATTCCCAAAGGATGTTGCCAGTAATAACACTTGGAAGAGGTTTGTCCGACGAACTCGAGCACGATGGAAAGGTCCTGCCAAGTCGACGAGGCTTTGCAGTGAACATTTTGAACCAGAGTGCTATGTCAACTTTTTGGCTTGGAGTATGGGACACGCTGCCAGACTAGATTTGAAGCCTTTGCAAATCCCATCCAAATATCCAGAGGGTACCTGCAGGACACTTGCTTCGCCAGCCACCACGTCGAAGAATATAATGCCGTCTACGTCGATGATGATGATGTCGACCACTCAGGCCACTGGCGCCGACACTGAATTTGCGATGCCTACCGTCTTGCCCCAGGCCCAGACTTCATGTTCCACGCCGACTTTGAAGAGACCTCAAACTGCTGTCGCTAAACGAGAGTTGATGAGGGTATATATAGTTGAAGAGCCCCTTTAAAGTATGTATGCAACCATAAATTGAGAGATTATGAACCCCCCTTTCATTCAAGAAAAACAATGGTATTATAATCATAAACACAGGCTCGAATGCGAGTGTACTGTCACTGTGTGTCCCCAAAGACACTTGCAATGCATAGGCCTAGGCCTACACTAAATCGTAAATGACGTTTGTGTCATGTATAAAATGTGGGCTATCCCCCCCCCCCCTCTCCCGGGATGCGAGCATAATTGTTTATGTATCGACTTATTTTGTTGTTTAGCGGAACATGCCTGGCATAAATATAAATAAATTGGCCAAAATTCTACGAAACGCCGACGTACAATGACGAGTGCATTTGTACACTACACTCAGTAGCTGCAGCCTGCGTGTCTGTGGCTACGCCATGATACAGGCACAAGGCGATCGGGTTTTTACCGTTTTATCGATCAAACAAAGTCATTACTGCAATAACACTAGCTTGATATAAATATTCCTCGCATATTTAACCGAAACTATCAACAAGTAGGCTAGCCCAACACGTACCAGTAATCTAAATCTGCGAGCCGTTCAGCATCATCTCCGTCGTTTTCCACTTCGACCTCCATATTGCCCTCTGGATCTTCGTCGGCGTATTCTGGCTCAAACTGATATGGTTGAACACCAAATTCTCTCCGTTCTATATCAAATTCTTCTACAATACTTTCCTCAGCCTCTGAAACATATTCATCGGCTGAAAAGTCCGACAGATCGGAGGAAATATCGAGCGATTCGGAGTCAGAAACTTCTTCTTCTGCCATGTCTGCCATGTTTATGCACTGTGTGCACCGCGATCAGCTGAGATCTATACCTCGTGTGACGTCACAGTGACGTCACAAGGATTCCAGAACTAGCTTCTTCTTTTTTTTATCGTGCCTTTAAAAAAACGCATTTTACGACTAATTTAGTGTCGATTTTTTTTTTCTTTTAAAAAATTAAACATTACCTAATTCGAAAGATTTAAATAATTTAAAAATGTTTTGGGTCTGGAGTCTTCCTTTAGCAATCGGTTTGTTTGTGTTTCACACTGAATGAAAACCGTAGAGGTAGAGAATGGCGATTGTGATATATGACAGGTTCGACGATATGTTCGGCATGAACGGCATATAGATCAAAATGGTAGTATGTGGAGATTAAGCCGCCGCCGTAATGACATCAGACGTAATCACATCAACCTGTCATGTGACAATATCCTCAGCTCTGATTGGTATACATTTGAGGGGACATACATACATACATAGTACATACATACATACATACATACATACATACATACATACATACGGACGGACAAACACTGTTCTACACGGCTTCACCGGATGGGCTATGCCATAAAAACCTTGATGTCATGGGATAGCTTCATTTATTTTGAACACGCAATCATGAAAACTACAAACAGGAAATGGATGCATGTGAATACTTCACCTGAACGTGTGTCTTCAGAAGACGTGGATGTACAGAGATGTCATCAGGAATAGCCACTGATCGAGCACCAATATATTGTAGCAGATTGGAAGGAAGGCCTGTGTTCCATACTGAGATGCAGGGTGAGGGCAGGGCCATACCACTCCAGTGGGCTTGTAAGTGTCTGCTCCTCGGGCTGAATGAATCTGTGTTGGCGAGGTGCTCACTCAATTTAGCGAAATATGAAGATTTGATCCGTTGCACTTCCTCCGTGCTTATCCCACCTTCTGCTACAAGCTTGGCCGCATACAGATCAGGCACGCTCTGTCGGAAGCTAAGGCACACAGCATACCACAGAAATAATAATAAATATGATTATTACTACTAACAGGCATCCACAACCATCCTTGACCATGGCCAAGGTGCTCATTCTTTTTTTTTCATCCACCCTCGGTTTTTCACCTTTATTCGCTTAAAACAAAATGGCTCAAACTTTATTAGAAGTTCACATTAGAATTGTGTTTCTGCATAAAGAAGGAAAAACATTGAGTGAGATTACTCACATCACTCGATTTTCAAGGTGTGGTATCCGAAGCACAATCAACAAGTACAAAGAAACATCATCTTTAATTGACAAACCCAGGATTGGAAGACCAAAGCAGCTGTCCAACAAGGATGAGCAATACTTGAAGGTATAGTTCAAGAAAGAGAGAAGAAACAGAGGGCAATATATCCTCGAGAAATACAATCAAATGAAAGACCATATAATGCATAATTGGAGTCCTCAGAATGAACCCGAGTAAGCAAAGAGCAAAGGTCGAGTCATCAGTAGGAACCATTATCATTGGGGGTAATCCCCATTGAAAGAACAGAACTGGCAGAAGGTTCAGGTGTCGTTGTCCATCCATCAACAGGACAAGGATCGCTTTTGAAATCAGGATTTAAAGAAGTGTTGCAGTAAGAACATGAAAATCTCAAGATTAAGAAAGGGGAACAAGACTAAAAAATCTAAAATATGTACCAGAACACAGAAATTAGACTATGGAATAATGGTCAAAGGTGCTTTACCCAGACGTGTAAAAGTTTTAGTTATTAGGATCTATTCGAATACAGCACGTAAGACAATGAAAATTGAAACTTACCGTATATAAAGAGCCCTGCTTGAAGCTAACAGTTGAGCATGGAGGAGGTTCAAATCCAAGATTGGAGGTGCATATCCTCAAGTGGTGTTGAAAAATTGTTCAAAATTAATGGTATATTGACACCTTACAGCAAGGTACAAACAAACATTAACCCACCATGCGAGGTGCTACCCAGTGGTACAAGACTTATTTGTCCAAATTTCATCTAACAGCAAGATAATGATCCAAAACACTCAGCTGGAATAATTAAAACTTATTTGCCAAAGAAAGAGGAAGCTAGCAATGAGGAAGCTTCAATGCATGGAATGGCTGGCCCCCTCCAGGACAGATCTCAATATCATTGAAGATTATGAGACTATTTAAACAAAGAAAAAGTGAAAAAGAATCCCAATAACTTAGATGATCCTTGGAAGGTTCTGGAACATCATTCCACAAGAGTTTATAACAAAATGATGTGAAAGTGTCCCTCGAATAATTTTAATAATTTTTAAGGAAAAGGTGGAAATACTCACTATTAGTTTATGTCAAGGTATATTGTGCGTACATTTGGTTAATTGAATATGATTTTCTTTTTCATAAAGATGTATTTGCATTGAACACAAAGTATTGGTTTCCTTGCACATCAGAGAAGAAAAATACAAAATGTCTGAGACATTTGCACAGCACTGTATAGTGTATATGTGATACAATTCAATTTTATACTGTGTCGTGACACATCATCAAAATGAAACCAATTCTACTTCGCAATTAAATGTCAAACATAAATCAATCAATCATTCATAACATCATACTCAAGAGTAAAAAGTATCTCTGATTTGCCTTTTTAAGCAGAGCATTGCCAGTGGGTTTGTTCTTACCGTATGGTTTGATACATGGAAGGGTTTGTAAAGGATGGTTCATCCAGCTCGTTATGCCCCCACTGTCGGTAACAAAGCAAATCCACAATGGCGTCATGGCAGAATTTTTGCCGGTATGCCAAGGCGAGACGCGTGGCCCGCACCACGTCATCGGGGTAATCCCCATTGACATGTACCACCGCACAGCCCACCATCTTCCCTGTAGACGATACACCCGTCATCACTTTTGATAAAACAATAACGAGTTGTGAATACACCAGGCATGTCCAAGAGGATTGAAACCAAACATAAAAATAAATATCGTTGAAAGCACGTGCACAACGTTTGTTTAATTTGAAGTTCAGAGTTTTCTTTGTCTTTTGTTTTTCCTTTTTATTTGAGTGTGTGTGTGTGTGTGTGTGTGTGTGTGTGTGTGTGTGTGTGTGTGTGTGTGTGTGTGTGTCCAGGGCATTTCTTTTTCTATTATTTGAGCTTTTCTCATCAAATTTTCAACCAATCTTTATTACGAGAACTTGGAGAAGACTCATTAATAATTGGGTCAATATGTGAAAGGGCAAAGTCACAGTAAATTCAAATTGGCCTTATCCGCCCGTCCGCAGCAAGTCAAGCACGAGATGGCCAGGATAATTTTTGATGCTTCCGTGTTTCTTTATTTATTTACCATTTGAGCTTTAGTGTGTCCAGGCCATAACGTTTTTACCGTTTGAAGTTTTCTCACCAAATTTTCAACACACCTTATTATGAGAATATGGAGAACACTAATCAATAAATTGTACTTTTTTAGCTGTTGTGTTCATCAGGTTTAGTTTGAGTACAAAGCTGGGCAAGCTTTCCATTTTGAGATAATTTTGAGTTAATAATGCTTTGGTTAAAAATATGAAGAATGTAAAGTAATGAAATTTCAGAGATTAGCTTTTTTGATCTCTCTTTATTTGTTCCACTACATTCCTCTTGTGAAACTCACCGACATCACTGCTGTACAGAGAGGATCTTCCTTTCTCACTTGGTGTGGTGAAGCCCAACCGGTTGTTGACAATAAGGTGAATGCTGCCACCAACACGGTAATGTGGGAGACGAGACAGTGTCAGCGTCTCGGCAACAACACCTTGTCCGGGAAATGAAGCATCCCCATGAACCTGATGAGAAAAAAATAACAATAAAAACTAGCACCAATGCCGGTGGTGATCATGAGCATAAATAAACAAACAAACAATTCAATGGACAAACAAACAAATCTGCGAATACTATACATAATATGTGCATGCTGGTTTTAGAAAATCCAAATCTTGTACTTTCAATGATTATAATAAGTGACAGCCTATTGTGCAGGATATGCAGTGCCCTCCATAAGTATTGGAACAGTGAAGTTAAATTTGTTGATTGCTACATACTCAAGAAATTTGGATTTGAAATCAAAAGATGAATATGAGGCAATAGTACAGAAGGTCAGCTTTTATTTATTGGTATTTCTATTCATATGTGTTTTACCAAAAACATTATACAGTATAGCACGAAATCTCAAAAAGCTATGGACGGATTCGGGCGAAACTTTGTGGACAGGTTGGGTGTGTGACACAGACGATTTGGGTGAAGATATGGATCCAAATCCAGATCCGAGAATTTTTTTAATTCTCCAAGTGATTCTTCAGCATTGGTGGATGGGGCCAAAAACGACATATAGCATGATATTTAAAAAAGTTGTGGACGAATTATGATGAGACTTGGTGGATGAGTTGGGTAGGTGACAAGAACCAGTGATTAGATTTTGGTTAAGTTATGGATGCAGATGAGGCCTTTCAGTGGGATACAAAACGTAAACTGTTCAGCCTGATTAGTAACCCTAAATTAGCCATATATTAGCCAATCTGCGAAAAAATTTAAAAGAAGCTAGTTTCAACTGATTTTGTGGGTATGGGTATGGACAACTTCCAAAAAAAAGTAAGGAGGGATAGGGGTTGGGGAAACCTTTTTATTAGAGGTCAAAGGTCATTGACCTCTGCCTAAATCATATAAAATTGTATTTCAGCAACAAAATATGGTATATAGATGATTTTGGTGTCAAAATGCACAGGATTACGAAAGAAGATGACATAAGATAATTATTGACCCTTGGGACCAAATCCTGACCTCTGAAAATGAGGTCAAAGGTCAAAAAAGCTGTTTTATCACTAAAATGTCATATTTATAACAGGAAAATTACCATATTATATAAAAATGAGCAAAAAAAAAACCGAAGAGGTTAATTTCAACTTACGTGGTGGATATGGGGGTTATTATTTATTCCAAGAGCAGAGGGGGAGGGGGAAATTACCTTTCTTGGGATCAAATGTCATTGACCCTAGACTAAAACACTATATATTGCATGAATGAAGTCTTTGTTTTGTCTTTGTTTCAGGAGTGATTACTGAGAAAACCTAGCTAGCCTACATGTACCTTGACTACCCCAGTGCAGTGAGATGTCCCAAAAGTTCCCTGAGGCCTTTGGAACAATACTGTAAAATAACAAAATTACCAGGATGGATATATGTGAAATATGTAGTGAGGACTTTTCAGAAGCAGGAAAGCTACAGAGGTTGTACAGAAAGGGATATGAGAATCTAATAGAGCAGTGTAAGACTTATCAACAACTCTTCATTATTGGAGCGATTGGAACAAAAATGGAGTAGCAACACTCCTATGACAGTCCATCGTAGATGCCGAACCCTTTTCATGCAAAAGGAGCCAGATGTTGAGGAGCAAGAGCATGCGCCAAGACCAAAGCGACAAAAGGTGTCTCAAGCAGTAAATGATGACAAAGTTGATGGTAAGATAAAGTAATTCTTTACTTGATTCATGTAAATTTCATTAAGATTCCAAGCCCATACCTGTTTTATGTTATTTTGTTTGAATTTTGAATGTTTGAAGTTAGTATGGTGATTTACATGGGATGGCAACTAACTTTGTCCATGTTTTCATGTAATGTTTTCAGGCCAGGGTTCTACTCGATTTCCGTACAGTGAAAGATGTTTCATATGCAATGAGGACATCCATTTTGATGAAAGACATCCTGATAGACAGCAGACCATACATCGAGCATCAACTATGACGCTAAAGAAATCACTTCTGAGAATCGCAAGTGAAAGAAAAGATAGTCTTGGAATGGCTGTGAAAGGACGCTCGGAAGGAATGGCAGATCTTGTAGCGGAAGAGGCTGTCTATCATAATAAATGCGACTGTTCCATGTACAATGTTCCAGGACAATGCAATGTAAGTATATTAATACAATATACATACATGTACATATTTGTTAAGTTCCTTGTAATATGGGGTACTGCGGAATAGTAAAGTATGTCACAATGTGAAATACATTCAAATATTTCACGGGGAGGAATCATCAACGAAAGACCATGAACATATGCGGCGGATGGCTGGGAAGAAGGTTTCTCCGGACATGAGGGTCACACCGGAATTGACTATATCATGTGACAGAGAGGTTTTCCTGGCAAATGAGAAGAACAAAGGAGCCTTAATCATGATGATATCTGCAGAGATGGCAAGCCACAATATCACTGTACGCCAAGCAAAAGATGATGGTGACACGCTGATTGTTAGGTCTGCAATGGACTTGGTCGCAAGTGTTAAATCCCCAGTTGTTGTTGTCGCCCAGGACACTGATATTTTGATATTGCTCTGCTATCATAGGCCTATCCACTGTACTAATTTCTATTTACAAGCAGATTTTGGTGGTCTTTACGACATCTCTAGCATACACATCGGAGACAAAGAAGAGTTCCTCTTCAAGTATGGCTGGTCTGGAAACGACACTGTTTCATGCATTCATGGACATACCAAATGTGCTCTCTACAAATGCAGATTTCCTGCCAGTGTCATTACTGCATTCACAAGTCCCACTTCAACCGACTCCATAATTCGAACAGCTGGATTAAAAGCCATGCAGATCACATATGGCTGTGGGGATACTCCCCTAGAAAAGTCTCGCTACATGAAGTTCAAGAAGCAAGCAGCCAAGGGCAAAATCGATCCTGACCGCCTACCACCAACGGAAGATGCAACAGCTCAACATTCCCTTCGTGTCCATCTTCAAGTTGTGGTATGGAAGCATCTTGACACCTCTATTCTTGATCCCAAAGGAAGAGGATGGGAGTTAGATTCCAACAGAAAACTCAGACCAAAAATGCTATCTGTTGGTATCGTGCCAGACAACCTTCTGAAAGTAATTTGTTGCAACTGCAAGGAAGGGGAGAGGCAATGTCAAACAATGAGATGCAGCTGCATGAAAGCTCGCATGTCGTGTGTATCTGCATGTGGAGTGTGCTGTGGGCATTGCGACAATGGAACAGATAGCATAGATGCAGAAGAAGAAATTGGTAGTGATGAAGAGGAAACAGACTGAGTATTATTAATTTGTTGTTGCCGATAGATACTGTAAGTTCTAAGTTGTGAGTAGTATTCTGCAAATTGTTGATTATAAATTCACATATACTTTACATACACAAACTATTTGACACTAATGAACTTTACCCCCCCCCCCCCCCCTGCTTATTTTGACCATTAACCTCGTATTTTGGTGGTGAAGAATCCATTTCATATTTAGTTTGTATCTTGGTATAATTCTGTTACTGTTACCAATATGATATTTGATATGATATTTTGGTGATAAGACGTCTATTTTTGACCTTTGACCTCATTTTCGGAGGTCAGTAATTGGTTCCATGGGTCAGTCATTATTCTATGTCATCTTCTTTCGTAATCCTGTGCATTTTGACACCAAGATCATCTATATACCATATTTTGTTGCTGAAATACAATTTTATATGATTTAGGCAGAGGTCAATGACCTTTGACCTCTAATAAAAAGGTTTCCCCAACCTCTATCCCTCCTTACTTTTTTTTGGTAGTTGTCCATACCCATACCTACCCAAATCAGTTGAAATTAGCTTCTTTTAAATTTTTTCACAGATGAACCTTAAGTTAGGGATACTAGATGGAGGTATGCACGCTACTACACGTGCTGTTCTAGTTGTTGTTTTTGTGTTTCTGGAGCACAAACATGGCTGGGTTCGTGTCCGGGTTGGACGTGGTGACGTCTTATAGGTGGAGCCGATGCAACTGTTCAGCCAGAAGAGCCTTTTAAATTTTTAATTGCACCTGGCTGCTCCCAGAATTGCTTTGTGTACCACAGACAGGTTAATGTGTGGCAGGAATTTCCTGTTTATCAGGATGTATGCAGGAATAGCTGGTGTGACACTTGCTTCTTGGTACCTACTACAGCGATGGGGTCTGATCTCGACATATATATTATATACTCGTGTACATATATATTGTTACGTTTGTGGGGGGTAGGCAATACCTCAGTCCAGGTAGAATTGTATCGGTAGTGTGCTCCGACTATCGTGAAGAAGAAGAACCCCCATGTAATAAGTAGGAAATTTGTGTAGACCGTATGTCGTGGAAGAGCGTGTCTTCATTCCCATCACGAGGGGTGGGGTTATGTTAATTAGTTAGGGATTAATGATAAATCCCCTGTATGTAATGAGCTCTGTTATTTTTCCTCTGTTCCTTATGACACCAACAGCACACACACATAGTAAGAAATCGCCCATTTATGACACTAAATAAAAACCAACTGGAAACAGGACATTGAGCACTACCGCGGATAACATAGCCCTGGTGAGCACACAGGCACAAAAGGTCAGTGAGGCCATGCCCCAAAGAGCAGTGATTGGTCTGGGATTTGATTGGCGCAAGGACTGGTAAGAAGGGACTATGGGATTGCTGGAGACGTTGTAGGATGACGTCAGAGCCTTGACTATAAAGGAGCGCTCTGGCCGACATTTCCTGCTTCTTGAGTGAGGGACATTTGGACAATGGACGGCTCGAGCGAAGGACATTCCTTGAGACACCACAATTTTCTCTTCCACTTGATTTCCTCGCATGTTCTGGGTTTGGTGGCAAGCGGTCGTGTCCTGACATCGCTCCCTTCGTCTTCTCCTGGATGGCTTGCATCGTCTGGCTTTGGTGTTGGTGTTGGTGAATGAGATCGTGAGGACAAGCGTGGCTGGAAAAGCAATCTGCGCGCCAAGGCCTGTTCTTTTCGCGCACGAAGCCAGGAGTGAGTGGACCGCGCGGCGAGGCCTAGTTCACGCCCACCAGAGTGCAGCCTGCGGTTTTCGCGCACAAGGACGTAGAGGCCTGTGAAGATCTTTGACGATTCCTGACGGGGTTCAAGAGCAACTCAGAGCTAAATCCCCACAATAAATAACACACATTTATTTTCACAGTTATATATCCCTTTGTCTGTATTTGGGTCTGTACTGGGTCACTCATAATTAGGAATTTAGTGTTATCATGCATTCTTTGTGACCGGAATTTTCTTTAATAAAGCCGGTATTTTTGTACATTTTACTTCTGTTTGGTTTGAGTTAATTTATCCAGGTGCAGAGAAGTCGGGTGGAAGCCGAACAGGTAAGTTCATCATCCTCCTTTCCCTCGCGTGTAACGAATACCGTCATTTTGGATTGAACGCCTGGGAGTAAAACTCGTTTGGTCATCCGTTTCACCCTGCGGTGTTCACTAAAGGGTAGTCACATATATATATATATATATATATATATATATATATATATATATATATATATATATATATATATAACTGTAAGAAATAGTAGAAACTCCAAAGTACGAGCAGGGCGTCTCATTTGTATTGAATAAATAATCGTTAGATTAAATAAGACGCGGACGTAGCTTCAGGACGTCGATCTTTAATTGTCGACAAGCTTTCGACCAACAAAGGTCTTCTTTTGAGTCTATAAAAACAGCAGGCATGTATATCAGTCAAGTATGTATGGTGATATGTGTGTGAGATGTGTGACGTGTGTAGAAAATGCATACAGAAGGAAGAGCCACGCCAAAGTTCACTCACCAGCCCCAAGTTCAACGGAAGTGACCGTTTGCGTTACAGTTAGGGTGCACGTGCATATACAAATATAGAGATATACATACATAAACACACAAGCGTATATTCATATCCCATTTATATTCATATAATATATTTATATATTTATATAAATGACATATAAAGGTAGAATGAATGAATGAATGAATGATGAATGAATGAATGAATGAATGAATGGGTTACGGTTAACAATTTGATTGGGTTGATGTGGGAACATGCTTTAGTCATGAAAATTTATGCCATGAGGGATTTTTGTCCGAAGTTTGTGTATCCAAAAGGACTCACGTTTCAGAATCGTGGTGTGTGATCGATTTGTGATTGATTCAATGGCAGAGATCTGAATGTCATTTATAGAGTGATCCAGTTGATTAAAGTGTATCGTGTAAGGTAGAGATTTGCCCTGACTGGTGTGGAAGTTATTGATTTCTGACCGGGTGTTATTAAATCGTGTGTAGAGTGTATTCTCAGTTTTTCCAACATATTGTTTGTTGCACTTTTGGCAAGTGATTAGGTATATGACCCATGTAGATTTGCAGTTCATATAGGAGGTGATGGGGAATTTTTGTCCAGTGCTAGAACTACAGAATTTGTTTCCTTCTAGTAAATGCTTGTGAATAATGCATTTGTTTGCTGTGCATTCATAGAAGCCAGGGATCCTAGTTTCTTTGTTGTGGGGCTGTGGGTGCTTTGCTTTTACCAAGAGGTCCCTGAGTGTCCGACCACTTCTCCCTTCTTCATCTCATCCTAAACATACAATTGCAAGCATACCATACAGTCAAGCACTCAGAGTAAGACGCATTTGCTCAACAAAAATGGCACAAGAAACTTCTCTCTGCCAATTAGAAACACACTTCATTGCAAGAAACTATGATCCTCACTCTGTGAAAGAAGCAATAACCCGAGCAAAACACATACCGAGAGCAGACCTTCTGACTTACAAACCCAAACCTGCAACTAACCGTGTCCCACTGGTAACCACCTACTCTGCTACCTCATCCCAATTGCCAAGTATTCTGAATAAGGCCCTTCCTCTCCTCCATCAATCAGAAACACTCGTCACCACATTTCCTCAACCTCCACTAACATCATTTCGACGTGGTCGGACACTCAGGGACCTCTTGGTAAAAGCAAAGCACCCACAGCCCCACAACAAAGAAACTAGGATCCCTGGCTTCTATGAATGCACAGCAAACAAATGCATTATTCACAAGCATTTACTAGAAGGAAACAAATTCTGTAGTTCTAGCACTGGACAAAAATTCCCCATCACCTCCTATATGAACTGCAAATCTACATGGGTCATATACCTAATCACTTGCCAAAAGTGCACCAAACAATATGTTGGAAAAACTGAAAATACACTCTACACACGATTTAATAACACCCGGTCAGAAATCAATAACTTCCACACCAGTCAGGACAAATCTCTACCTTACACGATACACTTTAATCAACCGGATCACTCTATAAATGACATTCAGATCTCTGCCATTGAATCAATCACAAATCGATCACACACCACGATTCTGAAACGTGAGTCCTTTTGGATACACAAACTTCGGACAAAAGTCCCTCATGGCATAAATTTTGATGACTAAAGCATGTTCCCACATCAACCCAATCAAATTGTTAACCGTAACCCATTCATTCATTCATTCATTCATTCATCATTCATTCTACCTTTATATGTCATTTATATAAATATATAAATATATTATATGAATATAAATGGGATATGAATATATGCTTGTGTGTTTATGTATGTATATCTCTATATTTGTATATGCACGTGCACCCTAACTGTAACGCAAACGGTCACTTCCGTTGAACTTGGGGCTGGTGAGTGAACTTTGGCGTGGCTCTTCCTTCTGTATGCATTTTCTACACACATCACACATCTCACACACATATCACCATACATACTTGACTGATATACATGCCTGATGTTTTTGTAGACTAAGCCGAAGACCTTTGTTGGTCGAAAGCTTGTCGACAATTAAAGATCGACGTCCTGAAGCTACGTCCGCGTCTTATTTAATCTAACGATTATATATATATATATATATATATATATATATATATATATATATATATATATATATATATATATATGTATATATATATATGTATATATATATATATATATATATATATATTGTTGTTTTTTTTTTTTGTTTGTTTTTTTTTTAACTGAATCGAGGCTCGTGAAAGAGCTAACATGTACTTCACAAACAAATCAACCAGACAAACAAAATATATAAAAAGAGGGAGCGGAAGACAAGATGGGGAGAGAAAGGGAAGCACACAAACACAACATTTGAGAGCAGGGAGATGTGTGGGAGGGAGAGGGCTTGGGGGTTGGAGGCGTGGGAAGGGGGAGGGGGTGGGAGAAGTATAAAACACAAGGACACCAAGGACTTCCAGGACAGAAGTTGGTATTTCAAAAAAGTGGAATTGGGGTGAAATTAGTGGGGGTAGAAAAGATCAAGGTTTTGGATGGGGGAAGATAAGAGATGGTGGTGAACAGCTGTTTTAAAGACCTGGAGGGTGGAGTGGGATTGAAGAGAGTGAGGGAGTTTGTTCCAGAGGCAGGAGAAAAGAGGAATGAAGGAGTGGAGGTGAGCAGAGAGTCTTGATTTTGGCAGTTTAACCATAAGAGGGTTGCAGGCAGATCTTGTGCGACCTGTAGGAATATTTGCGGGACAGAGCCCAGAGAGAGCTGGGGGGGGGGGGCAAGGCCAGAGAGGAGTCGGTAGAAGACGGAAAGACCACTAACTTGCCTGCGGTGAGTGAGTGAGAGGCCCTTGGAGTTAGCTTCATCGCGGGAGATTCCAATGATTATGAAAAAATATATATATATATATATACTAGCTGAATGCACCCGGCATTATCCGGGTTCTTTTTGAATGAATTTAGTCTTCTGTACATAGGTCTGACGCGAGCCCAGTATCAGTTAGTGCTCAACGATTCCTTGTTCTTTCTTCTGTCGGGCCCCACGAGAGAGAATTTTGAAAGCATGTGTTGCAATCAGTCAGATATTCCTCATAAGTGCTTAAGTTGTACTTCAAGAGAATTTTGAAAGAAGAAGAAGACTTATTGCGAAATGGGCCCAGCCTGACCGAGGCGGCCTCGACCGGCCTCGCCACCTAGCCTATCATTTGTGAAGGGTAATTTGTACCCTACACAAATTAAGGTAATTTGTAGGGGCGCACCGGGAAATAACGATGGTAACAGAGGAGGTAAAAAAGGTTGAAATGAAGAAAACAGTAATCAGTAATTTTACAAACTGCATGTAAAATGTGCCCTATTTTGCTCGGGGGTCCAGAATACTGTCAGTCCACCTTTGAAATGTGAAAAAAGGATTTAACAGACACTTTGATGCATGTGACTGGTATGACGTCAACAACATATGACGTCTACACGCATGACCGTATGACGTCAAAACGTACTCTGCCAGTAAGTCAGGAAGTATGGTACAGTAGGAGTGATCGAGTACTTCTTTGTACTCGAGGCTGTTTCCAAAGCAATATGTTGTTTTACATGAATCGGATATGTTTTGAAAGGGATGTTGTTTCTCATTGTGAGTTTGGAAGCAAAATAAATTTTAGCTGTCACAAGTTTTGCTGTTACACAGGCAAGATCATAGCAGATAGTGAGACCCGAAAGCTTGAATGACAGATATATATATATATATATATATATATATATATATATATATATATATATATATATATATACATATTGTTACAGACACGACTTTGATGTTAAGGTGGGCCGAGCGGAATGGCCGTCGTGTCCGCACAAATTACCCGATTGTACTCGACGTTGACGAAGCCGCGCCACGCTGGCTCAATAAGAAAAAGAAGACACCCGGCTGGATTACAATAACACAATACGACACCAATGTTTCGATTCTCAAGTATATTCGTACGGAAAAGGTTAGATTACAGGGGCTAGAGGTATATTACAGGAAGACAGGCACTTAGACACACTCTTATATTAACCCCGGACAGACGACAGACACACGGGACAACGGCTGACTCACACGGGGGTTTGATGGCTAGGAAAGGCAGGATCGATGGCTCCAGGTCCTCCTGGGCTCGGGGCAGGGTACAGTACGGTCCGGTCCGGTCCAGAGATGCGGGGAGGTCGCAGCGCTCGGATGGCGTCTTGTCTGCTCAAGCTGGGGGCGCATCTGACTCAGCGCTCGCAGGTGGCTTTCCTTCTCCAAGCTGGGTGCGCATCTGACTCAGCGCTCGCAGGTGGCTTTCCTTCTCCAAGCTGGGTGCGCATCTGACTCAGCGCTCGCAGGTGGCTTTCCTTCTCCAAGCTGGGTGCGCATCTGACTCAGCGCTCGCAGGTGGCTTTCCTTCTCCAAGCTGGGTGCGCATCTGACTCAGCGCTCGCAGGTGGCTTTCCTTCTCCAAGCTGGGTGCGCATCTCCCTTTACATCCGGCGCGTGGCCGCGTATATCCGGCGGGGAGTGACACGCCCTCGGCTCGTTAGCTCCGCCTCGTGGAATCGGCACGTTGCTTCTCATTGGGTGCGTGCGGGGGGGTTTACCAGGCTCCGCCCTTGACGAGGAGCTGACAAGGAGCCCCTTCGTGGTAACCCCGTGGAGCGCATGGTCTGGAGCTAATCGAGCCGGTGTGAGGACGCATCCTCCCCCGCTCCGCCGCCATCTCCTCTGTTGTTGTTGTAATTGTTGGGGAAGAAGATGGAAGGAGGTATGGGAAAGGTCCTAAACTCACTACTGATGCCATATAATCACATTCTGGTGCAACGAAGAGTCATAATTAATGGAGACGAGGCCTTAACTGACATAGAATAAGAATAACTAGGAAGATGTCCGAAAGTTGTCTACGTGTGGTGCGGTGGACCTGGGCACGACATTTAATGGGGGAATAAGGGGAAGGTCGGCTCTACTGATTGTTATTTACATGCAATGGGACTAGGGAATGGGGGATTGGGGAAAGTTGGGGAGTATTGGAGAAAATAGGGGAATATTTACAAGCGGATATGGAGGCCAAATTCCATATTCGCAACATTGCACCCTTCTCTACCCTCGGGGCGTCCCGACCCGATAAATTTTTACCTACTTTAGTGTGGCACGCAATGTAGTTCCCTCTACTATTAACTCTACCCTGAGTGCGACAGTTTTACAGATATTCACAAATGAGTAAATATGTCCCCCTGCGACGTTGCACCCTTCTCCTCACAGAAACACACCCACAGGATAACCGAATCCGGAAAGAATCCTCAAACTAAACATACAGCCGGTAGGGAGCATTATTTACAAGATTACGCTGATATCTACACTACGATCCAGGACCTGTCTTTGGAGGAACACATGCAGATGTTATGCATAGAGAGAGCGCGCTTGCCAGCATCGATACACCAACCCACGAGTGCTCTGTGGCCGACGGCCTTTAATAACGTGCAGAGCACCCTTCCCGAGCATCAAAAGCACCACCCCACCACCAATCGGTGCAGTCACCATTGTTCATTGGACTAAAAATAAATTCGACAACCCCTAACCCTGCAGGTGTCTCTTGCTCTTCTTGTGGTGCACTTGGTGTCAACTAAAAGTGGTTCACCTGTATGGCATAGGTGCCACGTTGACCCATAGGTCCATCCCCGGGTGGTGCTTGGCCGCAAACGAACTGCGGTCCATTGTGGGTGGCCACAAACATTGCGGTCCATATGGTGTACCGATCCCGGCAGCAAACAGCGAAAGTGCAGGCCCACAACTGCGCAGCCAGCACCTCTCTTTCCTCTCTCTCTACCCCAAAGCCAGATCCTCGGAGGTGGGAGACAAAAGAAGCAGACAAGTGAGTAAGGTGGTAAGGGCGCAAAAGTGCACGCAATGTAAGGTGATGCACACTGGGGGCACATGGGAAGCAGGTGAGACAGGTACGTTCCTATCGTACGCCCCCCCCCCCCCCCACCAGGTAACCTACATGGCCCCTCCCTTACCCCTTACTGTATCCACAAAACACAACACTACCCATAAACATCTACTTTACAAATCAACAAACATCCCTACTGTCTTCCCCGTTCCTCCCATAAACCAAATTCGTCTTCTCTCCCTCCTAACCAATCAAATTTGCCATTTTCAACTCTCATCAAAATTTGCCATCTCCAACTCAACATCATAATTTGCCATTACCAATTCATCATCAGTCCCTCCTAGGGAGGGAGAGATGGAATCACCCCAATGTCTCATCCACGTCGTGATGCGTCTCACAAATCCAACAGCAATTCTCATTTCTGCAACACAAACAAAGAAAACACAGGTGTGGAGTCATCATCATCACCACAGGTAAGTGGCTGCGTATGGTGCGACAGGTTCATCAATCCTAACTATCGCCTAAATGACTTTAACAACTTTACACTACCCGGGGTCTTTCTCCGGCCAAACCATTGGCCCTCTTACACTATGGGTTCTAAAAACCAATTCCCATTGGCCAAACTGTGGTGCTCTTCAATTTGGGGTCTCACTCCCCCGATTCATCTCCCGGTGCCCTCGTACAATTTCTGGGCTGCGACGTGTACCTCTCCCAGTGGGTCTACCCACCTGCACACCTCCACCACTGCAGTTGCCTCCGAGCTTACCTGCTCCTTACCCTAACCTAACTACCTGGGGAAGGCCCTCTGGCACTCTCCCCACTCGGTGCCCTCTCTGGCACTGGGCTACCCGGGTCCGTCCTCCGGATCCTCGGGCCCCATCCACAACTCTACCGGCTCCCAGAGCCCACCTGCGGCCTCACCTGGCCGACATCCTCACAGTGGTGGAGTGCTCAACCAACTACACACACTAACAGGCTACACGCCCAGCCATTTCCACAACACTAATGCACCCATTCACAACACCATTCTGCAACCGCACCACAGATGCCAATATCCAACCACAATTTACCTGCACCCTCTACCTAACACTTACACTACCCGCCCCGGGTATCCGTGATGGGGGTCCACTCTTCCCCCATCCACACCTTCGCACCATGCACACCACTCCGTACCACTTACTCCAACTCTCTCCACACACCTGTACCTGCACACCTGTGCTCTCACACCTGGTGCCACCGGCACCCTTCTCTCCCCAAGCGCATTCGCGCTGATCCACAACACTCACTACTCATACACTGCTCCACACACCTGTCCAGTTGCACACCTGTGCAATCACACCTGTTCCATCCTCACACACACGGCATCATCTCAGCTAACTACTCCCTTCTGAAACTTGCGCTTCCCAGTCGTCCCTTTAAACTATTGCGCTCCCTCGTCATTATCATCCACACTAAACTACCTGCGTCCCCACTACAGGTATCAGTCACTAACTAACCTTAACGTCACCTAATGTCATCTTCGCTAGATCCCTACAATATAACCTAACCCACCCGGGCTAGTTTTCACTGCCATACACCCCATAATCTATTGCTCCTTTGCCCCACATGGGAAGGGTGGCAGGGATGCCATCCCACCACATCGGGGGTCTCTCACTACCAATTTCGCACATCAAATTTCAACAAATTAAAAATTTGCCAATCACTACCCATCATCTGCCAATCACTACTGCCAATCCCTTGCCAATCATCAAATTTTGTTTTTCTCTAATTTTGGGTCCAAAACACTAACCTCATCACCCAGTCGACTCACTAATACCTCTCGGTGCGCCAATCCCTGTCCAAAGCCCGGCTTCGTAAAGCCAAGCAATGGATGCTGGTTGTTTTGTGCCAGCGGCTGGACACGTCCGGCACTCGGTGCAGGGAAGGAGGTTTACCCGGGCCGAGATCCCACGCACCATCTCGGCACGGAGCCATCCCATGGCTCGATCTCGGCCTGCCGGAATGCCTCACCAAAAAGTGGTCGCCATGACGACCCTTTCTATCGGGCTGCCCGCTCCGCCTAGTGGAGCACGGACGCGGCCGTTCAAAGCGAGGCCCAGCACGCACCGAGGGCCCGACTCGGCTATAAGTCGTTCTAAACTCTACCCCGTCTAACGTCGATGCTTCACCTGCATGCTTACATCCCGCAGCCCGTTCCTTGCTCACACATCCAGCCGTTTCCATGCTCCTCGTACCCTTCCTTACACACCCAGGTACCCTCATTCCACTCACAGCCTTGGTCACACACCTGACCACCGAACACTTTGGCACACATTCGTTGGTCGCACACCTCACCAATACACCGCTTCGCACCCCCTCCTCGGTCACCTCCTCTGTGACAATCACAGGTGTGCCCTCATTCGCACACCCAACCACGTGCCTCACCACCAATTCCAGCGTGCATTCCCACTCACGCTCTACCATTCCAGGTGTGCATCCTTCCATCCCAGGTGTACATCCTCGCTCACCTGTCACAACTAACTCACGCTCCATGTCACTCTCACTACTTTCACCTCCATTCCTGACAGCGCACTCACCCTTACTCTTGACAGCGCACTCTTTCCTCATGCACCTGTCCGTCACACACCTTTCTCGCGCACACTCTCCCGTTACACCCTCTGTAACACTCACCACAGGTGGACACTCTTCCTTACTTCTGACAGCGCACTCTTTCCTCATGCACCTGTCCGTCACACACCTTTCTCGCGCACACTCTCCCGTTACACCCTCTGTAACACTCACCACAGGTGGACACTCTTCCTTACTTCTGACAGCGCACTCTTTCCTCATGCACCTGTCCGTCACACACCTTTCTCGCGCACACTCTTGCGTTACACCCTCTGTAACACTCACCACACCGCGCTTCCATGTGCTCCCTCGCACACGCGCTACGACCGACTCACTCTCGCCAGCACACTCACTCCTTGGCACGCACTTTTTCCTCACACACCCCAGAGTCGGATTTTCTCGCACACCTCCTTTTTCGCACACCAGACCTGTCGCACACTTCACCAACGGCCTCTCACGAACACCCGGGTCCATCTCGACCCCCAAGCTTATTAAATCACCTGGCGCATCATACGCACGACCATATTGGTCACCACTTACACCAGGTCCTCTTCCTCTTCGCTTCTCCTCCATCACCTGCGAATCCCTCATCCGGTTAATGAGCACATCATCACGATCCGAACACAGACTCTGGACCAATTCTTTTACCTCCTCTTTTATCTCTTTCTTATCCTCTCTCCGTCGCTTTTTAATTTCGCTCACCCCTTCTTCCACTTCTTCTAATTTTTGCTTCATCTCCTTCATCTCTTCGTGCGCCCCTTTAAGTTCTTCCTCTAACTCCACTTTATTTTTTTCTATGTGCTCCCGCACCTCCCGCTCTTTAACCTCCATTACCTCTACCACCTTGTCCATTTTCCTCGTCAGGTCCTCATGTACCGTCTGACACTCTTTTTTAATTACCCCTACGTCCTTTTTCATCTCCTTCTGTGTCGATTTTAAACCCTCTATTACCGCTGTGTTCTTCTTTACCTGGTCCCCCAACTCCTTTTGTCCCACTGTCAGTTGTTCTACTCCCAGCGTCAACTCCTCTATACCACCTTGCAATTTTACAGTCCCCTTTCTCACCTCTTTCTCCATGCGCTCCTTACAGTGCCTCACCTCCTCGCGCACTCCTCCGACCTCCTCACTCACTCCTCTTCTGATCTCCTCTCCCATCACTTGCATCTCCTGCCCAGATGCCACCCTCATCTGCTCCATTTCCTCCCTGTGAGCATCCAGTTTGGTTTCTACCCCCATTCTGACCCCCTCTATCTGCTGCTCCATTTGTTTAACTTCCCTTTCCGCTTGGTCCCTCATGTCCCTCAATTTGCCTTCCATACTGTTTTCTAACCCCTCTAACCCATTTTTCACTCCCTCTATCTGATTCTCCTGGGCAGCCATTCTATTTTCTACCCCCTCTAACCCATGTTTCACCTCTTTTATCCCGTTGTCTAACCCCTCAAATTTCTTTTCTAATCCCTCACCGGTACCCCTCATTTGGCCCTCTAATCGCCCACTATCAACCCTCATTTGGCCCTCCAATCGCTCACCCTGAGCATCCATCCGGTTCCCCATTACCCCCATTTGGCCCTCCAATCGCTCACCCAATCGCTCAATTTGGCTCCCCATACTCATCTGTACAGCTGCCTGTAGCTGCGCAATGAGGGCCTGTATGTCAATCGGCTGCATGTTAAAGCCCGTTGATACAGCGGGCTCGGCTACCGCGCGCTCTTGCGAGGCGCCATTTTGCGTGCCTGCTACCCTCGCTGTTTCGCTCTCCTCATGTCCCTCATGTCCCTCAATTTGGTCCTGGACCGACCCTGCTTCACTCTCCCCTACCGGACCCCAGCCGTCTTGATCCGCCATGGCGCGACTTTCAAAATTCGAGTTTCGTAACACAAAACGAATTTCGGCCGCTCCAAATTTTGACCAAATTTTTTTTTTTTCCTCTATTCGTTTTTTTTTTTTCCAAAATTTGGTCGGGCCTCGAATCTCACTCCCGACACCAATTGTTACAGACACGACTTTGATGTTAAGGTGGGCCGAGCGGAATGGCCGTCGTGTCCGCACAAATTACCCGATTGTACTCGACGTTGACGAAGCCGCGCCACGCTGGCTCAATAAGAAAAAGAAGACACCCGGCTGGATTACAATAACACAATACGACACCAATGTTTCGATTCTCAAGTATATTCGTACGGAAAAGGTTAGATTACAGGGGCTAGAGGTATATTACAGGAAGACAGGCACTTAGACACACTCTTATATTAACCCCGGACAGACGACAGACACACGGGACAACGGCTGACTCACACGGGGGTTTGATGGCTAGGAAAGGCAGGATCGATGGCTCCAGGTCCTCCTGGGCTCGGGGCAGGGTACAGTACGGTCCGGTCCGGTCCAGAGATGCGGGGAGGTCGCAGCGCTCGGATGGCGTCTTGTCTGCTCAAGCTGGGGGCGCATCTGACTCAGCGCTCGCAGGTGGCTTTCCTTCTCCAAGCTGGGTGCGCATCTGACTCAGCGCTCGCAGGTGGCTTTCCTTCTCCAAGCTGGGTGCGCATCTGACTCAGCGCTCGCAGGTGGCTTTCCTTCTCCAAGCTGGGTGCGCATCTGACTCAGCGCTCGCAGGTGGCTTTCCTTCTCCAAGCTGGGTGCGCATCTGACTCAGCGCTCGCAGGTGGCTTTCCTTCTCCAAGCTGGGTGCGCATCTCCCTTTACATCCGGCGCGTGGCCGCGTATATCCGGCGGGGAGTGACACGCCCTCGGCTCGTTAGCTCCGCCTCGTGGAATCGGCACGTTGCTTCTCATTGGGTGCGTGCGGGGGGGTTTACCAGGCTCCGCCCTTGACGAGGAGCTGACAAGGAGCCCCTTCGTGGTAACCCCGTGGAGCGCATGGTCTGGAGCTAATCGAGCCGGTGTGAGGACGCATCCTCCCCCGCTCCGCCGCCATCTCCTCTGTTGTTGTTGTAATTGTTGGGGAAGAAGATGGAAGGAGGTATGGGAAAGGTCCTAAACTCACTACTGATGCCATATAATCACATTCTGGTGCAACGAAGAGTCATAATTAATGGAGACGAGGCCTTAACTGACATAGAATAAGAATAACTAGGAAGATGTCCGAAAGTTGTCTACGTGTGGTGCGGTGGACCTGGGCACGACATTTAATGGGGGAATAAGGGGAAGGTCGGCTCTACTGATTGTTATTTACATGCAATGGGACTAGGGAATGGGGGATTGGGGAAAGTTGGGGAGTATTGGAGAAAATAGGGGAATATTTACAAGCGGATATGGAGGCCAAATTCCATATTCGCAACATTGCACCCTTCTCTACCCTCGGGGCGTCCCGACCCGATAAATTTTTACCTACTTTAGTGTGGCACGCAATGTAGTTCCCTCTACTATTAACTCTACCCTGAGTGCGACAGTTTTACAGATATTCACAAATGAGTAAATATGTCCCCCTGCGACGTTGCACCCTTCTCCTCACAGAAACACACCCACAGGATAACCGAATCCGGAAAGAATCCTCAAACTAAACATACAGCCGGTAGGGAGCATTATTTACAAGATTACGCTGATATCTACACTACGATCCAGGACCTGTCTTTGGAGGAACACATGCAGATGTTATGCATAGAGAGAGCGCGCTTGCCAGCATCGATACACCAACCCACGAGTGCTCTGTGGCCGACGGCCTTTAATAACGTGCAGAGCACCCTTCCCGAGCATCAAAAGCACCACCCCACCACCAATCGGTGCAGTCACCATTGTTCATTGGACTAAAAATAAATTCGACAACCCCTAACCCTGCAGGTGTCTCTTGCTCTTCTTGTGGTGCACTTGGTGTCAACTAAAAGTGGTTCACCTGTATGGCATAGGTGCCACGTTGACCCATAGGAATATTTGCGGGACAGAGCCCAGAGAGAGCTGGGGGGGGGGGGGCAAGGCCAGAGAGGAGTCGGTAGAAGACGGAAAGACCACTAACTTGCCTGCGGTGAGTGAGTGAGAGGCCCTTGGAGTTAGCTTCATCGCGGGAGATTCCAATGATTATGAAAAAATATATATATATATATACTAGCTGAATGCACCCGGCATTATCCGGGTTCTTTTTGAATGAATTTAGTCTTCTGTACATAGGTCTGACGCGAGCCCAGTATCAGTTAGTGCTCAACGATTCCTTGTTCTTTCTTCTGTCGGGCCCCACGAGAGAGAATTTTGAAAGCATGTGTTGCAATCAGTCAGATATTCCTCATAAGTGCTTAAGTTGTACTTCAAGAGAATTTTGAAAGAAGAAGAAGACTTATTGCGAAATGGGCCCAGCCTGACCGAGGCGGCCTCGACCGGCCTCGCCACCTAGCCTATCATTTGTGAAGGGTAATTTGTACCCTACACAAATTAAGGTAATTTGTAGGGGCGCACCGGGAAATAACGATGGTAACAGAGGAGGTAAAAAAGGTTGAAATGAAGAAAACAGTAATCAGTAATTTTACAAACTGCATGTAAAATGTGCCCTATTTTGCTCGGGGGTCCAGAATACTGTCAGTCCACCTTTGAAATGTGAAAAAAGGATTTAACAGACACTTTGATGCATGTGACTGGTATGACGTCAACAACATATGACGTCTACACGCATGACCGTATGACGTCAAAACGTACTCTGCCAGTAAGTCAGGAAGTATGGTACAGTAGGAGTGATCGAGTACTTCTTTGTACTCGAGGCTGTTTCCAAAGCAATATGTTGTTTTACATGAATCGGATATGTTTTGAAAGGGATGTTGTTTCTCATTGTGAGTTTGGAAGCAAAATAAATTTTAGCTGTCACAAGTTTTGCTGTTACACAGGCAAGATCATAGCAGATAGTGAGACCCGAAAGCTTGAATGACAGATATATATATATATATATATATATATATATATATATATATATATATATATATATATATATATATACATATATATATATATATACATATATATATATATATATATATATATATATATATATATATATATATATATATATATATATATATATATATATATATGCAAAGATTTGCGGTTGGGAGTAAATCCAAATGACTCCATGGTAAGATCTCCAACCTTTAATTGAAGGTTGGAGAGCTTTTTATTGCAGAGACCTTTTTATTGCAGAAAAGCCACATGTGATGATCTTGATATTATGGCAATTTTATTTTATCTTTAAAATTTTTGCTTTAATATATTTACAGTTTTCATTTAATTTACAATTGAATTGTTTACAAGTTTAACTTTTAATTAAATGTAATGATTGTTCCTGATTTTCTAAACACTTGAGTTATAATCCAGCATTGCTTACAGGATTATTTTGAGCCGTTAATATGCGGTTGATTTTTGAATTTGGTCAGTAACGTCTCCGTTCACGAGAGCGGTGTGATACGGTTTAATTGGCTGTCCAGCTTTGCCCACCCCACTTTGCAAATACCCCACCCATTTTGCATAAAAGGGGATGTTGAGATGATTTTATCACTCTTGAGGAAGATTAACGGAGGCGTGTGGCTTCACATGTTGCTAATCGAAACGTTGAGTCATAGTTTAGTTTGTTCAATTAAAGCTTGGAGATCTTACCATGGAGTCATATATATATATATATACAGCTATATATATATATATATATATATATATATATATATATATATATATATATATATATATATATACATATACATGTATATATATGTATATATATATATATATATATATATATATATATATATATATATACACACATATATACAGACTTGGCATTTAATATGGAATATATATTTTTTTCTTGACGGGTTTACTTTCTGAACTCAGTATATCAATCTGGTGAGTTTATTTTACCCTTCGGTGATGTCTTTGTTGAAAGAACCATGTCACTGATTGTCTTTCGCAGCAAGAAGTCAATAACAGGATTATATCACAGGTGGCGTGACAAAATGTAAGGACAGGTACATTTGACGATTGGCTTCACAATCGGGTATATAAGTGTTGTTGCGTTCTGTATTAGTGGAAAACAACTGCTGCACGTCTACAAAAGTTATTGCCGCTTCCTCTGGAGATGGTCCGTCAACTTGGCAATGCTGTTCATCATGGATTGGTGGCTTTACGAAATTCTGGCATGAAACAGCGTGCTATTGCTCGGCAGTATGGCATCACTCAAGGTCAGGTGTCAAAGATCCTGAAACGAAATGCTCAGCGGGGTGTCGCTACTCCAATACCGAGGTCAGGACGTCCCCGCAGAACCACAAGGAGGGATGATCGCCAGCTGCACCGGTTAGTCCGCAATGGCCGTACCAAGTCAGCTAATCGGCTTCGGGCTGAGTGGCAGCAACTGACAAATGTGCCTATATCCAGAAGGCTAGTCAACCAACGACTGGTTCAAGCAGGCTATCGTGCCAGGCGTCCCCCGAGAAAGCCACGTCTGACCAGACAACACCGCCAGCGTCGATTGCAGTGGGCCAGAGAGCACCGTCAATGGCAGCCAGGACACTGGAATCATGTGACCTTCAGTGACAAGTCTAGGTTTCTGGTCTATCGTCAATATGGCCGCATCCGAGTGCGCAGACAAGTGCATGAAGCCTACAACGAAGATTGTATAGTGCCAAGAGTCCATGCTGGAGGTGGTGGGGTGACCGTTCTGGGCTGCTTTTCATGCAGGGGGCAAAACTGACCTGGTTGTTCTGAATGGAAACCTGAACCAGTTCAAGCACAGGGCCATTCTGAAAGAAACATTGCTTCCATTTGTTCGTACAGCCTTTCGAGGAAACTTTGTCTTCCAAGATGACAATGCACGGCCTCATCATGCTCGCATGATCCAACACTTTCTTGCTGACCGTGGTGTCGAGCATATGGAGTGGCCTGCCAAGTCCCCGGATATGAATCTGATAGAGAACTTGTGGGCAGAATTAACGTGTCAAACCGACAACTTGGACTAGCAGCCTGCCTCTGTGCATGAATTGCAGCAGGCTATTGTCACTGCATGGCAAGCGATTCCTGTCCAAACCTTGGCAAATCTCGTGAACAGCATGCCTCAATGTGTACGTGCTCTCCTGAATGCTCGTGGGGGTTACACGAAGTACTCAACTGTAATTTTACTGTCCGTAATCCCAGTCGTAATTTAACTTTTGTTTTTGTTGAAAAAATTGTTGGGCTAATGTGCAAAATAAAGAGATACTTCTGGAAAACGTACAGAAGTTTAACACAGTACTGTCCGTGAATTGAGTTCGATATCAGTTTACATCACTTTCAAGGATCAATTTATTTGCTTCGAAATGTCAAATGTGGTTTTTGTTTCTTTTAAGGGTCACATTAACAAAATCTAGAATAATTTCAACATAATTCCAATGAACTTTTGGTTCAAAGACATCTTGAAAAGTAAGTTCACCCCCACACAAAAAATATTCCATATTAAATGCCAAGTCTGTATATATACATACATATATATATATATATATATATATATATATATATATATATATATATATATATATATATATATATTGTTACAGACGTGGCTTGGATGTTATTTACCGAGCGGTTTTATGGTATGACCACGTCTGCACAAGTTACCCGATTGTGCCCGAACGTTGACTAGTCGCGCGATGCTGGCTCAATAAGAAAAAGAAGACACCCGGCTGGATTACAATAACACAATACGACACCAATGTTTCGATTCTCAATTATATTCGTACGGAAAAGGTTAGATTACAGGGGCTAGAGGTATATTACAGGAAGACAGGCACTTAGACACACTCTTACATTAACCCCGGACAGACGACAGGTAAACGGGACAACGGCTGACTCACACGGGGTTTGATGGCTAGGAAAGGCAGATAGCGATGGCTCAAGGTGCACTCTTGGCTCAAAGCAGGGTACTGTACGGTCCGGTCCGGTCCAAAGATGCGGGGAGGTATCGTCGCGCTGGGGGTGGCGGTGGCTTCTCTCTCCAAGCTGAGGCGCATCTGACGTCACATCCGGCGCGGGGCCGCGTATATCCGGCGGGGAGTGACACGCCCTCGGCTCGTTAGCTCCGCCCCAGATGGAATCGGCACGTTGCTTCTCATTGGGTGCGTGGGGGGGGGTTACTGGCTCCGCCCCTGACGAGGAGCTGACAGCCAGCCCCTTCGGGGTAACGCCGTGGAGCGCATGGTCATGGCGGGTAACCGAGCCGGTGTGAGGACGCACACTCCCCGCCCCTCTGTTGTTGTAGTCGTAGTTGTAGTTGTAATTGTTGTTGTAGTTGTTGTTTGGGGAAGAAGATGGGAGGAGGTATGGGAAAGGTCCTAAACTCACTACTGATGCCATATAATCACATTCTGGTGCAACGAAGAGTCATAATTAATGGAAACGAGGCCTTAACTGACATAGAATAAGAATAACTAGGAAGATGTCCGAAAGTTGTCTACGTGTGGTGCGGTGGACCTGGGCACGACATTTAATGGGGGAATAAGGGGAAGGTCGGCTCTACTGATTGTTATTTACATGCAATGGGACTAGGGAATGGGGGATTGGGGAAAGTTGGGGAGTATTGGAGAAAATAGGGGAATATTTACAAGCGGATATGGAGGCCAAATTCCATATTCGCAACATTGCACCCTTCTCTACCCTCGGGGCGTCCCGACCCGATAAATTTTTACCTACTTTAGTGTGGCACGCAATGTAGTTCCCTCTACTATTAACTCTACCCTGAGTGCGACAGTTTTACAGATATTCACAAATGAGTAAATATGTCCCCCTGCGACGTTGCACCCTTCTCCTCACAGAAACACACCCACAGGATAACCGAATCCGGAAAGAATCCTCAAACTAAACATACAGCCGGTAGGGAGCATTATTTACAAGACTACGCTGCTATTTACACTACGATCCAGGACCTGTTTTTGGAGGAACACATGCAGATGTTATGCATAGAGAGAGCGCGCTTGCCAACATCGATACACCAACCCACGAGTGCTCTGTGGCCGACGGCCTTTAATAACGTGCAGAGCACCCTTCCCGAGCATCAACAGCACCACCCCACCACCAATCGGTGCAGTCACCATTGTTCATTGGAATAAAAATAAATTCGACAACCCCTAACCCTGCAGGTGTCTCTTGCTCTTCTTGTGGTGCACTTGGTGGTGTTAACTATTAGTGGTTCACCTGTATGGCATAGGTGCCACGTTGATCCATAGGTCCATCCCCGGGTGGTGCTTGGCCGCAAACGAACTGCGGTCCATTGTGGGTGGCCACAAACATTGCGGTCCATATGGTGTATCGATCCCGGCAGCAAACAGCGAAAGTGCAGGCCCACAACTGCGCAGCCAGCACCTCTCTCTCTTCTCTCTCTACCCCAAAGCCAGATCCTCGGAGGTGGGAGACAAAAGAAGAAACAAGTGAGTAAGGTGGTAAGGGCGCAAAAGTGCACGCAATGTAAGGTGATGCACACTGGGGGCACATGGGAACCAGGTGAGACAGGTACGTTCCTATCGTACGCCCCCCCCCCCCACCAGGTAACCTACCTGGCCCCTCCCTTACCCCTTACTGTATCCACACAACACAACACTACCCATAAACATCTACTTTACAAATCAACAAACATCCCTACTGTCTTCCCCGTTCCTCCCATATACCAAATTCGTCTTCTCTCCCTCCTAACCAATCAAATTTGCCATTTTCAACTCAACATCAAAATTTGCCATCACCAATTCATCATCAGTCCCTCCTAGGGAGGGAGAGATGGAATCACCCCAATGTCTCATCCACGTCGTGATGCGTCTCACAAATCCAACAGCAATTCTCATTTCTGCAACACAAACAAAGAAAACACAGGTGTGGAGTCATCATCATCACCACAGGTAAGTGGCTGCGTATGGTGCGACAGGTTCATCAATCCTAACTATCTCCTAAATGACTTTAACAACTTTACACTACCCGGGGTCTTTCTCCGGCCAAACCATTGGCCCTCTTACACTATGGGTTCTAAAAACCAATTCCCATTGGCCAAACTGTGGTGCTTTTCAATTTGGGGTCTCACTCCCCCGATTCATCTCCCGGTGCCCTCGCACAACTTCTGGGCTGTGGCGTGTACCTCTCCCAGTGGGTCTACCCACCTGCACACCTCCACCACTGCAGTTGCCTCCGAGCTTACCTGCTCCTTACCCTAACCTAACTACCTGGGGAAGGCCCTCTGGCACTCTCCCCACTCGGTGCCCTCTCTGGCACTGGGCTACCCGGGTCCGTCCTCCGGATCCTCGGGCCCCATCCACAACTCTACCGGCTCCCAGAGCCCACCTGCGGCCTCAACTGGCCGACATCCTCACAGTGGTGGAGTGCCCAACCAACTACACACACTAACAGGCTACACGCCCAGCCATTTCCACAACACTAATGCACCCATTCACAACACCATTCTGCAACCGCACCACAAATGCCAATATCCAACCACAATTTACCTGTACCCTCTACCTAACACTTACACTACCCGCCCCGGGTACTCGTGAAAGGGGTCTACTCTTCCCCCATCCACACCTTCGCACCATGCACACCACTCCGTACCACTTACTCCAACTCTCTCCACACTCCTGTACCTGCACACCTGTGCTCTCACACCTGGTGCCACCTGCACCCTTCTCTCCCCAAGCGCATTCGCGCTGATCCACAACACTCATTACTCACACACTGCTCCACACACCTGTCCAGTTGCACACCTGTGCAATCACACCTGTCCAGTTGCACACCTGTGCAATCACACCTGTCCAATTCTCACAAACACGGCATCATCTCAGCTAACTACTCCCTTCTGAAACTTGCGCGTCCCAGTCGTCCCTTTAAACTATTGCGCTCCCTCGTCATTATCATCCATACTAATCTACCTGCGTCCCCACTACAGGTATCAGTCACTAACTAAACTTAACGTTACCTAATGTCAATCTCTTCTAGATCCCTACACACAATATCCTAACCCACCCGGGCTAGTTTTCACTGCCATACACCCCATAAGCTATTGCTCCTTTGCCCCACATATGGGAAGGATGGTGGATTTGCCATCCCACCACATCGGGGGTCTCTCACTACCAATTTTGCACATCAAATTTCAACAAATTAAAAATTTGCCAATCACTGCCCATCATCTGCCAATCACTACTGCCAATCCCTTGCCAATCATCAAATTTTGTTTTTCTCTAATTTTGGGTCCAAAACACTAACCTCATCACCCAGTCGACTCACTAATACCTCTCGGTGCGCCAATCCCTGTCCAAAGCCCGGCTTCGTAAAGCCAAGCAATGGATGCTGGTTGTTTTGTACCAGCGGCTGGATACGTCCGGCACTCGGTGCAGGGAAGGAGGTTTACCCGGCCCGAGATCCCACGCACCTTCTCGGCACGGAGCCATCCAATGTCCCGATCTCGACCTGCCGGAATGCCTCAACAAAAAGTGGTCGCCATGACGACTCTTTCTATCGGGCTGCCTGCTCCGCTTATTGGAGCACGGACGCGGCCGTTCAAAGCGAGGCCCAGCGTGGGTCGCGCACGGCGGTCCTTTCGAACCCGCCGTGGCTCGGATCCCCGCTGGTTCTCGCGGCACGCGAAACCCGGCACGCACCGAGGACCCGCTTCGGCTAAAAGTCGACCTAACCTTTAACCTGTGTAACGTCGATGCTTCACCTGGACGCTTACACCCCGCAGCCCGTTCCTTGCTCACACATCCAGCCGTTTCCATGCTCCTCGTACCGTTCCTTACACACCCAGGTACACCCACCCATTCCACTCACAGCCTTGGTCACACACCTGACCACCGAACACTTTGGCACACATTTGTTGCTCGCACACCTCACCAATACACCGCTTCGCGCCCCCTCCTCGGTCACCTCCTCTGTGACAATCACAGGTGTGCCCTCATTCGCACACCCAACCACGTGCCTCACCACCAACTCCAGCGTGCATTCCCACTCACGCTCTACCATTCCAGGTGTGCATCCTTCCATCCCAGGTGTACATCCTCGCTCACCTGTCACAACTAACTCACGCTCCATGGCACTCTCACTACTTTCACCTCCATTCCTGACAGCGCACTCACCCTTCCTCTTGACAGCGCACTCTTTCCTCATGTACCTGTCCATCACACACCTTTCTCGCGCACACTCTCCCGTTACACCCTCTGTAACACTCACCACAGGTGTGCATTCTTCCTTGCCTTTGACAGCGCACTCTTTCCTCATGTACCTGTCCGTCACACACCTTTCTCGCGCACACCTTTCTCGCGCACACTCTCCCGTCACACCCTCTGTAACACTCACCACACCACGCTTCCATGTACTCCCTCGCACACGCGCTACGACCGACTCACTCTCGCCAGCACCCTCACTACTCCTTGGCACGCACTTTTTTCTCACACACCCCAGAGTCGGACTTTCTCGCACACCTCCTCTTTCGCACACCAGACCTGTCACACACTTCACCAACGGCCTCTCACGAACACCCGGGTCTATCTCGACCCCCAAGCTTCTTAAATCCCCTGGCGCATCATACGCACGACCATATTGGTCACCACTTACACCGGGTCCTCTTCCTCTTCGCTTCTCCTCCATCACCTGCGAATCCCTCATCCGGTTAATGAGCACATCATCACGATCCAAACACAGACTTTGGACCAATTCTTTTATCTCCTCTTTTATCTCTTTCTTATCCCCTCTCCGTCGCTTCTTAATTTCGCTCATCCCTTCTTCCACTTCTTCTAATTTGTGCTTCACCTCTTTTATGTCCCGGTACGTCTCCTCAAGCTCATCCTCTAAGGCTACCTTGACCGTTTCCATGTGCGTCCTCACCTGCCGGTCCGTCGTCTCCATTACCTCTATCACCTCGTCCAACCTCGTTGTCAGTCCCTCACGTACCATCTGACATTCCCTCTTCGTCGCTATCAAGTCGTTTTTTATGTCGTTTTGTGTCGCTTTTAACCCTCCTAATACCGCAGTGTTCCTTTGAACCTGCTCCACTAACTCCGTTTGTCCCACCGTCAGCTGCTCCACCTCCTGCGTCAGGTCCTCTATGCCCCCTTGTAACTTTACAGTCCCCTTTCTCACCTCCTTCTCCATGTGCTCCTTACAGTGCCTCACCTCCTCGCGCACTCCTCCGACCTCCTCACTCACTCCTCTTCTGATCTCCTCTCCCATCACTTGCATCTCCTGCCCAGATGCCACCCTCATCTGCTCCATTTCCTCCCTGTGAGCATCCAGTTTGGTTTCTACCCCCATTCTGACCCCCTCTATCTGCTGCTCCATTTGTTTAACTTCCCTTTCCGCTTGGTCCCTCATGTCCCTCAATTTGCCTTCCATACTGTTTTCTAACCCCTCTAACCCATTTTTCACTCCCTCTATCTGATTCTCCTGGGCAGCCATTCTATTTTCTACCCCCGTTAACCCATGTTTCACCTCTTTTATCCCGTTGTCTAACCCCTCAAAATTATTGTCTAACTTCCCAATTTTCTTGTCTAACTCCTCAAAATTATTGTCTAACTTCTCAATTTTCTTGTCTAACTCCTCAAAATTATTGTCTAACTTCTCACCGGTACCCCTCATTTGGCCCTCTAATCGCCCACTATCAACCCTCATTTGCTCACTCTGAGCATCCATCCGGTTCCCCATTACCCCCATTTGGTTTTCCAATCGCTCACTATTCTTTTCCATAAGGGCCGTCATTTGTATAAAAAAAAGTTCCAATCTTCCCAGCGGCGCTACTTCGGTCGCGGGCACGGTGACCAGCGAGGCGCCTTTTTGCGCGCCTGAAGCATCGTGCGCGAGAGCGCCATTTTGTGCACCTGCTACCCCCGCTGTTTCGCTCTCCTCATGTCCCTCATGTCCCTCAATTTGGTCCTGGACCGACCCTGCCTCACTCTCCCCTACCGGACCCCAGCCGTCTTGATCCGCCATAGCGCGACTTGCAAAATTCGAGTTTCGTAAAACAATTACAAATTTCGCCGTTATAATTTCGCGCGGGAAACGCGCTCCGAATCGATTCTACTTGTTACCAATTTGGGCCTAATAAATTTAGTCCCGGGTTCGAATTCCACTCCTCGACACCAATTGTTACAGACGTGGCTTGGATGTTATTTACCGAGCGGTTTTATGGTATGACCACGTCTGCACAAGTTACCCGATTGTGCCCGAACGTTGACTAGTCGCGCGATGCTGGCTCAATAAGAAAAAGAAGACACCCGGCTGGATTACAATAACACAATACGACACCAATGTTTCGATTCTCAATTATATTCGTACGGAAAAGGTTAGATTACAGGGGCTAGAGGTATATTACAGGAAGACAGGCACTTAGACACACTCTTACATTAACCCCGGACAGACGACAGGTAAACGGGACAACGGCTGACTCACACGGGGTTTGATGGCTAGGAAAGGCAGATAGCGATGGCTCAAGGTGCACTCTTGGCTCAAAGCAGGGTACTGTACGGTCCGGTCCGGTCCAAAGATGCGGGGAGGTATCGTCGCGCTGGGGGTGGCGGTGGCTTCTCTCTCCAAGCTGAGGCGCATCTGACGTCACATCCGGCGCGGGGCCGCGTATATCCGGCGGGGAGTGACACGCCCTCGGCTCGTTAGCTCCGCCCCAGATGGAATCGGCACGTTGCTTCTCATTGGGTGCGTGGGGGGGGTTACTGGCTCCGCCCCTGACGAGGAGCTGACAGCCAGCCCCTTCGGGGTAACGCCGTGGAGCGCATGGTCATGGCGGGTAACCGAGCCGGTGTGAGGACGCACACTCCCCGCCCCTCTGTTGTTGTAGTCGTAGTTGTAGTTGTAATTGTTGTTGTAGTTGTTGTTTGGGGAAGAAGATGGGAGGAGGTATGGGAAAGGTCCTAAACTCACTACTGATGCCATATAATCACATTCTGGTGCAACGAAGAGTCATAATTAATGGAAACGAGGCCTTAACTGACATAGAATAAGAATAACTAGGAAGATGTCCGAAAGTTGTCTACGTGTGGTGCGGTGGACCTGGGCACGACATTTAATGGGGGAATAAGGGGAAGGTCGGCTCTACTGATTGTTATTTACATGCAATGGGACTAGGGAATGGGGGATTGGGGAAAGTTGGGGAGTATTGGAGAAAATAGGGGAATATTTACAAGCGGATATGGAGGCCAAATTCCATATTCGCAACAATATATATATATATATATATATATATATATATATATATATATATATATATATATATATATATATATATATATACTATATATATTGTTGCGGATTTGAGAATCCTTTGTTGTAAATATCACCCTCTGTAAATAGTGTAATGATCCTTGTAAATACCTCCGTTAAGTGTAAAGACCAAAGGTCATCCCCTTAGTTAATCCATCGCATGCACGTAGAAAATCATATACCCTTCTAAATAGTTATTTCCTTATTATGTGTATTAGTTTAAGGCTGTGTTTCCCATTAATTGACTGCATTGCACCAAATGACATAAGATAGGTCACCTTCAAGGATTGCATTTCCCAGCCAAACTCTCCCTCTCTGTGCAAAACCGCTGGACAAGCATGGGGTGTGTGCCCTCTCAACTGGCCCTGGTTTGGAAGCAGCTTTCGCCGTCATAGTGAATATGTGCTCCGTGCTCTGTTTGGACAAGAAGGGCGGGGTCGCCGAGAAGAGACAAACCCGTGGCTCGCCACGGGGGGGCGGGGCTGTTCACCTCCATGCCCAAGTAAGGCTACAAGCCCGTGGCTCGCCACGGGGGGGCGGGCCTGTTCAGCTCCATACCCAAGTAAGGTAACAAGACCGTGGCATTGCCATATAAGGCCACCAAAACAGAGCACGGGGGCGGTACCGAAACGGCCGAGGGCGTGTCACGACCCCGCTTGATATATGCGTGCGACAATCGCGCAAGGAGAGGACATGCGAGAGGACATGCTACTTGGCTGGTACGAGAACTGGTACGAGAGCGGGGTGCGTGCTGCTGAGCTGGGTTCGAGGCTGGAGCTGGGTTCGAGGTACTGGAGAGGAGAATCCCAGTGTTACCGATGGAGAGAGAGAGAGAGTCGTGGGTCGGAACGGAACCTCGCCAGATGAACGAACCTCCTGCCATTCCTGTCATCATCCCCGTGTAAGTCTGACTGTCGTCTGTTCGTCCGTGTTGTCCTGGGGTTTAAGTTAAGCCTGTATAGATAAGCTAGTATTGCACTGTGTCTTCTGCTCCTTCTGTCTTTATTTTCGTATTCTTCCTTCTTCCTTGGTTTCTTTGGTCTTGTACATAATAGTTAGTAATAAATCCCTGTTCTTCCTACCTGCCAGCAGCCTGTCTTGCCTTCTTTCCTTTACATCCGTTTCGTTTTTGTGATTTCCCCATTGAATACCTGTGGCACGATTTGGCCAACGCATAAGAATCGGGTCTAGTTTCTGTTAATGGTTCGAGCCGCGGCTGCTAATCCGCTCGGCAAATAACATCTTGTCCGCGGTCTCGAACGAGGTTGCTCACCTGCCTCTCTGGAGGGAGTTGGGCAGCTTCAGGACTCACGTCGGTCAGTCGCAGACAAGGGGATTAATCCCCCCTTCTTAAGGGGAAAAGGGGCCGACGTTGAGATCCGCAACATATGGAGTGCACGATGACAATGCACGGTCTCATCATGCTCGCATGATCCAACACTTTCTTGCTGACCATGCTGTAGAGCATATGGAGTGGCCTGCCATGTTCCCGGATATGAATCTGATAGAGAACTTGTGGGCAGAATTAACGCGTCAAATCGACAACTTGGACTAGCAGCCTGCCTCTGTGCGTGAATTGCAGCAGGCTATTGTAACTGCATGGCAAGCGATTCCTGCCCAAACCTTGGCAAATCTCGTGAACAGCATGCCTCAATGTGTACGTGCTCTCCTGAATGCTCGTGGGGGTACACTAAGTACTGAACTGTAATTTTACTGTCCGTAATCCCAGTCGTAATTTAACTTTTGTTTTTGTTAAAAAAAAATTTGGCTAATGTGCAAAATAAAGAGATACTTCTGGAAAACGCACAGAGGTTTAACACAGTACTGTCCGTGAATTGAGTTCGATATCAGTTCACATCACTTTCAAGGATCAATTTACATGCGTCGAAATGTCAAATGTGGTTTTTGTTTCTTTTAAAGGTCACATTAACAAAATCTAGAATAATTTCAACATAATTCCAATGAACTTTTGGTTCTAAGTCATCTTGAAAAGTAAGTTCACCACCACAAAAAAAATATTCCATATTAAATGCCAAGTCTGTGTATATATATACTAGCTGAAGTACCCGGCTTCGCCCGGGTTGAATAAGAATACTTCCCCCTACCCTTTCCCCTCCCCCCTACCCTCTCCCCTTCCCCCTTCTCCCCTCCCCCCCCCCCCCTCTCCGCCCCCCCTCCTCTCCTCCCCTCCTCACCTCTATGATTAGTGAAAGGTGTCAAGATTACCCAGAAACCTCTTCACCTCTATAATTAGTGAAAGGTGTCAAGATTACCCAGAAACCTCTTCACCTCTATGCTTAGTGAAAGGTGTCAAGATTACCCAGAATCCTCTTCACCTCCATGATGAAAAGAACATGTATATTTTAGAGCAATAACACAGTACATTTCCTACATGACGTTTTTTCAATTTTCAATTTCTCAAAACCTCTGGGTATACAACATTTCTGGTTTTCTTACTTGGTGCCAAGACATAAAGATTGCTTGGTTTTCCAACCCTCGAGCAGCCCACGTACAGCTGGCCATGGGCAAACACTTGTTCTGTGAAGTTCAGGCCTACAACCTTCATTGATTGCCCCTGCGCCCTGTTGATGGACATTGCAAAACATAGCCTGATGGGGAACTGAATCCTCTTGAAGGAGAATGGAAGGTCAGGTGGAATAAGTGGTATCCTTGGAATGAATACTTTCTCTCCTCTGTATTGTCCTGAGAGGATGGTTGCCTCTAGGACATGCGGCATCATTTGCTGGATTGTCAATCGTGTTCCATTACACAGCTTTGGTGGATCAAGATTCCTTAGAAGCATGATTGGGGCTCCCACCTTGAGAATCAACCTGTGTGTTGGGAGTCCTTGAGGCTGACGACTGTTGAGAAACTTAGTTGGGAGGTTTACTGCCTGATCTTCATGTCACTTTGGCAAGAGAATCATAGTACATAAATTAACAATAAAAGAAGCTAAAAAAACAATAAAAAATACAATAAAAAGCACATTAAAAATATCTAAATATGTACGTACAGTGTACTGTACGTACGCGCAACCGCTGATTCTCATTCAAAACAGAGGCGACGTACAGTATTCCTTTACTGTGTCTGTGTTAGCCATGGGTCCGAAGAAGGATAATGCTAGTGTTTCCAAGCGTAATGTGGTTACGATGGACGATAAGGTAAATGTGATTAAAAGGTATGGAAAAGGTGGAAAAGTGTCGGTGATAGCGTATAGACCTTATCGCGAATCGGAACCGCAATGCGTCATGGGATCGGAAAGGGGCAATAGCGCCGCCACAAACTACACCATGGAATTGCAGCTGGCCGCTTTTTTAAACCATTGATATTAAAATAAAAAGTAGCCTATAACCACAGGAATTTTATGCTGATTCCGAATCTGTGTCTAAAACTTTTCTCCGATGTGTAGTTCTTGAGTTATAAGCGGACATCCAGACAGACACACACACACACAGACACTCCTCCTTTATTTATATAGATAAAAGAAAAGAAGATCACATGCATAAATGAAATGTTTGTCATCTTTCGCACAATGTTGAGCCAATCGACACGGATAAACGAAAATCCTGTATTTGTACATTTCGTATGAAAATGCACACATACAATGACAATAATTACGTTTCAGCAGACGATCCTTGCTCCAGCAACGATTACTTTAACGCAAGCCACGATCTACTTGTGATGAAAAATCACCACAGGCAGAATGAAACAGCTCGAATATAAACGTTGATCAGCAGCCAAAGAGAACTTGAGGCGCGATGGTTCGCGGTTTATACCTTAATGCTGTTGCAAAGTGGGCGTGTTTTGCTAGGGGAAGGTCGAGATTAAATCGAACGTCGTTGGTTAACCAAAAAAATATTTCCAACAGTTGAAATAATTATTGTTTCCAACAGTTGAAATTTAATGGAATTCGAATTCGAATAAAATCTCAACTAAAAAAAAAAAACCGTTTATTCGTTCTTGGCACGAAAAAATGGCGCGAAAAATATATTCCAACAGTTGAAATCATCCAATCCACGTTGATCACGTGGATCAGTAATTTTATCCACGCCTATGTTTTATCCACGTTCACACGTCACGTGACGTTTTGTTAACTTCGTTCTTTTAAAACGTTGTTGTTTTAAATCTCAACTCCAAAAACAAACCAAAAAAATATTTCCAACAGTTGAAATAATTATTGTTTCCAACAGTTGAAATTTAATGAAATTTGAATTCGAATAAAATCTCAACTAAAAAAAAAAACCGTTTATTCGTTCTTGGCGCGAAAAAATGGTGCGCATTTTGTCATTATGTGTGACTTTACGTCACTCCTACGGATGTGAAAACATTTGTTTTCCTTAAAAATATATTTAAAATAAATAAAATAGTACATAAATTAACAATAAAAGAAGCTAAAACACAATTTAAAATACAATAAAAAGCACATTAAAAATATATAAATATGTACATACAGTATACTGTACGTACGCGCAACTGCTAATTCTCATTCAAAACAGAGGCGACGTACAGTATTCCTTTACTGTGTCTGTGTTAGCCATGGGTCCGAAGAAGGATAATGCTAGTGTTTCCAAGCGTAATGTGATTACGATGGACAATAAGGTAAATCTGATTAAAAGGTATGGAAAAGGTGGAAAAGTGTCGGTGATAGCGCATAGACCTTATCGCGAATCGGAACCGCAATGCGTCATGGGATCGGAAAGGGGCAATAGCGCCGCCACAAACTACACCATGGAATTGCAGCTGGCCCGGTTTTTAAACCACTGATATTAAAATAAAAAAAGTAGCCTATAACCACCAGGGTTTTATGCTGATTCCGAATCTGTGTCTAAAACTTTTCTCCGATGTGTAGTTCTTGAGTTATAAGCGGACATCCAGACAGACACACAGACACTCCTCCTTTATTTATATAGATATATTGTCGCGCGGACCCTTTTGGTTAATACCAGGGCTCGCGGATGGACCGAAACGGACTTTAATGGAGGCGAGGAAGGGGAGGCAGGAGAGGAAGGGGGTTCATATATATGCTGGTGGGTGAATGTGGCGTTCATCACGTTTCTGAGTTAAGTGTGATGCCGATCAGGAAGAAAGAAGAAGCCGTACTACCAACTTCGTACACTCCGGAATTGTTTGATTTATTTGTATTCAAATGTCTGGTGATTGTTTTGTATTTATTTATGAGAATGTGTACCTGCATATAACTGTCATTCATTTAAAAAAAGGCTTAGGCACTATCAAGCGATTTTTTTTTTATTCCAAAAAATGATCGTTTTTTCCCCTTTTTTCTTTTTCTTTTTTGCCTAAAACACTTCCAAGCCCTAACTGATGAACCTCTGAAAGTTTGAGGAAGATCCGTTCAAGCATCTCTGAGAAAAATGGTGACACAGACAGACACACACACACACAGACAGACCAACAGCTCTCTTATATAGAAGATTTCTCACCTTGGCTGTACACCATTGTCTTTCATAACTACAGCTTTTTTACTGTGTACCTGCAGGCAGAGCACCCGGTTTCCAGACTGGCCTTCACCCTCTATGGAGTAATCTCCATCCTGGCGTCGCTGCAGTCGTCCCCGTGCTTTACCCATAGCCACAGGTGTTACAGCCTCGAGGTGTGATGGGTTGGGTACCATGGTCACGTGTACAGCATGAGCAGACCCCAAAGAAACATCCACTGAGGCCGTGAGGTGTGAGAGCACGTCGCCAATGGCGCCATGGACACCAGTGGGAATCTCACTGAAGCCTCGCATCTTGTGCAACAGCAGCTGGTGGAAGTAATGCAACAATTACATCAACTGAGTCTTTTGCTATATAACGACACATAAAATGCACTAAGGTCACACTGAACTACAACGACACTCGGTACAGCGATACCTCCGCCAGGCTGAACAGTTTATGTTTTGTATTCCACTGATAGGCTGGATCTGCATACAGACCTGAACCAAAATCTAAATCAGCTGTCACCTCCCCAACTCATCCACCAAATATGGACATTATGCATCCACAACTTTTTGAAATATCATGCTAAATATAATGTTTGACCCCATTAGTCAGGTTCACTATGTTAACAAATATAATTTCGTTCAAAATTTTGGGATTAGCAAACCTGTACATTTTTGGAATCATCAGAGCATGGAGAATCCGAAAATCAATGTTGGCATTTGCACAGACACCTGCATGGCCGCCATTTTGGATTTTCAAAATGGCCGCCATAAAATACATATTTTGTGCTATCTCGGCTTCTAGTCAACCTAGAAACTTAATTAAATATGCTAATGCTATGTTTTCTGGGTCAAGGAATCCAATAAAGGCCTCAAAATAGTGCTCAGGATTATAGAAAAGCAACAAACAAAGGTAATTGAAAACCATTGTCTTTATATTTGTGATATTACTGTATTACATGATACATGATATTGCAAGTCCTTTGAAGTTTATAGGTATGGGTTTATAAAGCAAGAAAGCAGCCTTGTTAGTATCAGATTGAACTTTCAGTCCTATACACAGGATCTACGAGGTCTACACCGTTCAGGAATATGCTTTTACAGATCTTCATCACTGTCCTGAGGGTCATTTTCGCAAAGGTGTCTACGCAAATGCAAACATTAATTTTTGGAAACCTCATTCTCTGAGTATTCCAGAAATGTATAGTTTTGCTAATCTACCAAAATTTTGAACGAAAAAACATAGTGAACCTGACTACCATCTGTCAATGGTGAAAATTCACTTTTGGAATTTAAAAAAAATCTCGGATCCGAATTCGGATCTTCACCAAAATCGAATAATTCTTCCTTGTCACACACCCAAACTGTCCATGTTTCACCCAGATTCTTCCAAATCCGTCCAAAACTTTTTGAGATATCCTGCTCACAGACAAACAGACAACCAGACACAGACAAACAGGGATGAAAACATAACGTCCATCCATTTTCGGTGGCAAAGAGAAAAGCCCAGAAATCCTAACAGCAAGAATATGAGTTCCCTTCCAAAAAATTTCAATGCAGGAGGCTGAGTACAAACAATGGTTGCCAACCCATAGTTGTTTGTCTGTGCTCTGTCGTTTTAAAGTGCTGAATGTCAATCAAGGAAGCAGCATGGCCATTTTTTACATCTTTGCAAGGACTCGGCCAGTCTGGTTAGAGTCGTTCTCCGAGACTCGGAGCGGATGCTTTAACAATTATGACATCAAGTTTTTATGAGCAATCTTCTTGAGGAAGTTAAGTCACTCAAACTCTTAGGTCTGACCATCAGCCACGATCTCTCTTGGGCAGACCAGATTTCAAAGTTGGCTTCCAAAGCCAGCCGCCGACAGGAAATCCTTCATCATACAAAGTCTTTCTTTAGCACACCTGAACTCCAATCCAACTACAAGGCCTTCATCTCCAACTTGATGGAGTACTGCTCTCCCCTCTGGGCTGGCTCCCCTGCCTCACACATTGCTCAGATAGATGTTGTGGAAACCAAGGCTTTCAAGATCATTGGACTCTCCCATGATGAAACTGAATCTTTGGACCTATCACTTTCCCATTGCAGACAGGTCAGCGGTCAATCTGTCTTCCACTGTCTCCTTTCTGGTCTTGCACCCTTTGGTCTATCCGTGATTTGTCTCCCTCCTCCCCCCCCCCCCCACCCCCCCTACCCCACCCCTGGGTTTCTGCAGTGCACACACAGTCCACCATCAACCCCCTTGTGGTGAAACTACCTAAATAAAAGATCACTCCTCACCTCCACTCATTTGTTCCTCTTTTTTCCGGCATGTGGAACCAACTTCCACATTCTCTTCAATCTCATTCTTCCCTCCAGGTCTTCAAGGAAGCTGTTCACCACCATTTAAGATCATCCCTAATTCAAAAAACCATGATCTTTTCTACCCTCGTTAACCCCACCCCAATCCTTCCTCCCTTCAAACTTCCAGTTTTTCCTTCCTGAGCGTTTCCTTCCGTATCCATCTTGTCCACCCCATGCGTTCTTTCCTGCCCCCCATTCCTCCCCATACCCATTGTTTGTCCAAGTCTCCCTCTATCTTGTCCTTCAACTCCACCGTCCATGTTCCCCCCTCTTTCTACTGTTCCTTTTGTCATGTTACATCTTTATACATTTGGGGTACCAGCTTTTCCACAAGCATTGACCATGTATATAACAAAGTCTGGTTGAGACATTAAATATCTTTTTGCCATTAAATTTAGATCCTTCCCCCTTTGAGAAGGTAATCAATCAATGGACGTATTTCTCGCTTCTTGCCCAACATCTCTCTTGAGAAGCACCTTTTTAATGAAAGGATACACATGATAACAAAGTCATGGATGCATACTTCGACACTAAGACCAAAGTATACAGTAAAACAAAGCTTGTCAAATTGACAAACGTACGTTGGCTCTTCGGTGCATGATCATAACATATATGCTTTATGTTTGGGGTCCACCAGTCATCATCAGTGTGGAGTGGATTCCCCACCCCCCCCCCCCCCCCCCCCGCCTTCCCACAACGATTGAATTGGCAAGTCATCATTTGAGCGATTACGTTCGCTGAGATGATGACCATGAACCTGTGTCCAACACCAGCATTTGGAGAAGCTGACACTGATTTTAGCAGTCATTGGTTCCGAGGCTTTCACAAACTACAGCCCAAGTCAGAAGTTCCCTTTTAACTTCATATTCTAATTCAGTGTTTATATGTTGCCTTTAAGTTTTCTTGCCTCTGGTGGCAACTGCAGAAGACCTGTGAGCAAGTTGAGGCGACCACGATGAGGCATCCCAAGCACAACATCAGTTAGGCCGAGATGACAGCTCTGTCTCATAATCTCCAAGAAGAACCCCATCATCGCCTCAGCACCCTCCGCACCGTATCGCTTTACCGTTGCAAACCTTTTCGCCAAAAAGTTGTCCAGGATCTATATGTGATTCCATGTAAAATAAAATAGAAGCAAAGTAGTTGCAAGAGTTGCAAGTTAAGTAACATTTTGCAATCAAATAAAAGTTGTGCGTACCTTCCCCACATTTGCCTTCTTCCTTTATATTTGTTTTTAAGGAACCATTTTTCTCCACCCTATTATTTAAAATACAAATCAATCAATCAATACAACATTTATTTTCTTCAACAAAAGCTCAATGTTCAAATAATAATGACTGGCCTGCCTGTTGCAGCACTGCTTGCAAAAAAAAGTTTATATATATTTTCACCTTTGACATTTTGGCCCCAAAATCAAATCAGTTCATCTTTGCACCATAATACATACTTGTACCAACTTTGGTCAAGATCCTATCACTGGTTCACAAGTTATTACAGTAACAGAATTTTTAACCTAGCATTACCTCTGACCTTTGACCTTGTGACCCCAAAATCGAATCAGTTCATCTCTACCTTATTATACATACCTGCACCAAGTTTGACTTAGATCCCTTCAACCATTCTCAAGTTATTGCGGTGACGAAAACCTATCACGGCCACACGGACACACGGACAGATGGACGCACGGACGCACAACCCGAAAACATAATGCCTCCAGTGACTTCATCGACTGAGTCATAAAACCTGGTTTCCCCTGCTTAAACCACAACATTGCAGTTCTAAGCAACAAATAAACTTTTGCACAATATTTTATATTGCAATCATTTTATTAAAGGCATGGAATGATTATATAATCTATTAAAAGTCAAATTAAGCACATGCCTCAGAATTACTCAGTCAAAAATCCGATTAGCATCGATTATTTTCACAAGCAAGAAATATTTTAAAAATAATAATAATGATAATAATAATTTTTAAAAAGTAACCAAGTGCAGATGCATTCAAAGTACACAGCCTCCCCCTCCCCCCATGTCAAATAAATAACATATCCTCCAACGTGCGGCACACAGAGACAGTATTGGGAGGGAGAAAAACCACCTTTAGAGGCCATTTTTTCCCCGCAAGCGGGGGTTGGCCTTTTTCGGGAACTGTGGTTGTTGTTGTTTTTCGGTCCCCTTTTTGAAGCAATGTTTTACGGCCGGATGCCCTTCCTGACGCCAACCCTTTTTGCCGCCTTTAACGACAAGCAGGGAATTACCAGTGAACTGGTACTCAATTTGCCGACCTCGGAAGGATGACAGGCTGAGTCAACCCCCCTGGCGTTAATTCAGCGATTGACCGGGATTCGAACCCAGGATCCTAGGATCCTAAGCCGGCCACCCTAGCCGCTAGCCCAACACCAGGGAAGAGATCTACAATAATTCATCGATTGATTGCGTAATTAAATAAATAAATAATGGTAAAGTAATTAATTTCTTAATCAATTGGAGAATAGCATACCTAAACCACGAGTGTTTCATCCAAAGCTGCAACTTTTTGCGAATTAATGAAATAATTATTTAATCAAAAATTAAACAATTAATTGATTAATTTAATAATCAATTGATAATTATTAATCGATTAATTTATTTATCGACAAATCAAAAATATCCTTTATAGCCAAATCACTTGGTCACTGTCATGTACAAATATCAGCTTCCTGGCTCAAAAGGTGCTTTGAGATATTGCCCATATGAGAAAGAAAATAAACAAATGATTAATAAAGTGATAATAATTAAGTAATTAATCAATTAATTGATTAATCAAAAAACCAAAAACTACAGTTTTTGCAAAACCACGTGCTCACTATGATGCCCAAAATGCAGCTTCATAGCTCAAAGGATGGCTGAGATATCACCCGGACAAACAAATAAGAAAGAAAGAAACCGGAGTGAAAACTGAATGCTCCCTTTCGACGAGCATCATCGCCGGGCCCCCTTCGCTGCCCGGCAATGACGTCATGCCGCACCTCGAGATGGAATAGGAAAGGAGCAGCGTGCAAAAAAAAACCTGGTTTGTCAATTCATTCATTAGCTTTGAGTAAATTCATTCATTCATTCTTCTGCAGCTGTGGGTTTGCATCATTGCTGGAAGTGCAGCAGTGTCCCCTGTAGGTTAGAGCTGGAATTTGTAATTTGTATATGGTGCCGACGATAACTCGCCCACTCCTTGCAAAGGACACCGTGGAATCTTGTCCACCAACTAATACCGGCAGATGGAACATCCAGCTTAACGTCAATCCGAAGGACGACACACACATTGATGCCTTGCCTGTCTGCGAAACACGAGGATGGCAGTTTATAGCTAGGCCCATATTCATATCCAGACTGCACAGCTCAGAGGCGAGTGTGCGCGTAGCTTTAGCGTCATGTACTTGTGTAAGAATAAACAAATTATTTGACATCTCCATGCATTTTATGAAATTTGTCAGCACATCTCCGAGTTGAACTGCTATTCTGCATCTATAATTATAGTGCAGCAGATAAACACAAAAATTGTGCATTTTATGAGAAAAGCATGAAATTTTTAACATAGTTAGTGTATACCATAAGGTTTTTTTTCAGATGTGGAGGGAAGTCAGATTTGACCTCTGAGAACCGTGAGAGGTCAAATCCAAAATGGCCGCCAGTCCACCGAGTCTAATGTTCAAACGCGCTTAATTTTGGAACCAAATAGTGTAGAAAAACATTATAGGTGTCATTTCCACCTAAATTGGGGATGCCCAGAGGTGAATGATGCTTTCAATGAACTCCTAGGCATGCCAAGTGAGGTCAGTGAAGGCTCAATGTTACTGCTGGAGCGATTTGTGGTGCTGATGTACGATAGAACCAGTGAGAGCACGGAAGTGAATGATGCCAGGAAACAGCTCTTCACACAGAAGTGTAGAACTCTAGAGAACATTCCTCCAACCCAGGCAACACTCAAGCAGCACAACAAGCGCACTTGCTACCAGGCCAACTGTTGTAACCAGGCATTGGTCATGGATCCAGAGATGCCAGACCCACCTGACTGGGGCTGGACAAAGGAGACAACTGGGTGGCAGCCTCTTTGGACCACTCTTCCTGAAGCATCAAAATCGTGCCATGTATTGATCGACTGTGGCTGCAAGAAAGGGTGCACTGGACGCTGCAAGTGTGCCAAAGCTGCATTCAAGTGCACTGCACTGTGCTTCTGTTCTGGAGACTGTTAGATTTAGATCATTACCAATTTTCATCATTGCACTTGATTTAATGTAAGCTTTGGTGGACATACCTGGTTAACTACAGTTATTTTTTCAGAGGTTATTGCATCATTCCTTGCAGTGTAAACACTTTTTTCATCATTTCTGGTCTTTGGGTGTTCTGTACCTATCCCTGTACCTGAAAAAATTAAGTTTTAAAAGTTCAAATGAACTTTTTCCAATAGCAGTTCCAACTGCAGTATCATAAAAATAGATATTTAACGTAATTTGACTTTGACCGTGACCTAAATGCATGTCCTTGAGTTCTGGCGATCTCAAAAGTATCACCAAATGAATGGGCATCCCCAATTTAGTTGGAAATGACACCTATAAGCGCGTTTGAACATTAGACCCGGTGGACTGGTGGCCATTTTGGATTTGACCTCTCACGGTCCTCAGAGGTCAAATCTGACTTCCATCCACATCTGAAAATAAACCTTATGGTATATACTAACTATGCTAGGAATTTCATGCTTTTCTCAAAAAATGCACAATTTCTTAAAATATGAGAGCTTATCCGCTGTACTATAAGATCAAATGTACCTGAGATTCCAGCTGAAGCTTCG